>NC_142954.1:21941446-22101446 GCF_046866305.1 Octopus bimaculoides | reverse complement strand
AGTCCTCAGTGTTTAAGTACCGAATTTTGACCGTAAATTATATTTACCAATTTCACACACACACACACACACACACACACACACACACACACACACACACACACACACACACACACACACACTCTAAGAGGCATATACCGTAAATTCTCGAGTATAATCCGCTTCCCCCCCCCAAATACATTGATGCACTCATAAATGCATATATACACCCACGCATAGATGTACATAAATAGGTATGCGTATGTATATATATATATACATATAGACACAAAGGAACACAGAAAGGAACACGGAAAGAAACAAAGAGAGAAACAAGGAGAGAAAAAAAATGTGTGTAGTGGTTAGCGATCTATCATGGCGAATGCCGGACAGAAGGGTCACAGGAGAGCTAAGAAAGGGAGATAATTAATAGTAGTGATCCCCAAACGAAGGTGCGTGTGCGTAAGAGAGTATGCATGTGTGAAAGAAGGCTGGTGATCTTGACGTGTGCGTGTATGTATGTGTAGGTGTGAAAATGTGGGGGTGGGAATTGGTCAGTGCTGGTGTGTGCGTGGTGGTGTGTTGTGATGTGATGTGTTGTGTGGTATGGTGTAGTGTGGTGTGGTGTGATGGTGTTGGGAGGTGGGGGAGGCGAGAGTGGGGAAACACGGGTGGGGGTGTGGGTTAGGCTGCCTTGACGGTCACTCGAACTCGTATATATCACGTAACTGACACTGTCTCCAACTGAGAACTCGTACAACGACTCTACTACTACTGTCCTCTTACAATGGTTGTCGCCTGACTTTAAAATAACTGTTTCATATCATTTTGTCACGTGGGAAGGAGTGTACCATTTTCACTACAACATCTCCTCTTTTAGTTTTTTTCTTCTTTGAGAAGCAAATGATTTTATTTTACTTTATTCCCCCCCCCCCATTTTTTCGCTCCAGAAAAGGACCTTGAAATGAGACTGAATAACAAGTGTCCAAGAAACAAGGGAAGTTACTGATGATAGAGCACAAAAAATAAGGGAAACTACTGATTATAGACCACAAAAAACAAGGGAGGCTACTGGTTCATGACATTAGAAGTGAGTCTATAACTTTTTTTGATTCAATTTATTACTTGCTATTAGAGGCTATGAAAGCGGCGAGCTTGGCAGAAACGTTAGCACGCCGGGCGAAATGCTTAGCGGTATTTTGCCTGCCGTTACGTTCTGAGTTCAAATTCCACTGAGGTCGACTTTGCCTTTCATCCTTTCAGGGTCGATAAATTAAGTACCAGTTATGCACTGGAGTCGATGCAACCGACTTAATCCTTTTGTCTGTCCTTGTTTGTCCCCTCTATGTTTAGCCCCCTGTGGGTAATAAAGAATTAAGAAACGTTAGCACGCTGGGCGAAATGCTTAGCGGTATTTCGTCCGTCCATATGTTCTGAGTTCAAATTCCGCCGAGGTCGATTTTGCCTTTCATCCTTTCGAGGTCTTCTACTATGACTTCGGGTCGACCAAAGCCTTGTGAGTGGATTTGGTTAATGGAAAATGAAAGAAGCCCGAGCCCCCTTCACACTTACTTCGTTCTTTCCACTTTTCTTTTTCCTGCTCCCCCTCTCACAATTCTTGGCCTTCCCTTCATTCTCACCTTCCCTCCCCTTTTACCTCACTCTGTCCCTCTTCTTTCTTTTTTCCTTCTCGTCCCTCCCTAATTCTTCTAACCCTCTGCCCCTACCTCTCTCCTCTCCTTCCACATGACCGGTGTTCCGCCAAGCCTGACCTTTCTTTCTTGGTTCGACTACCATCCGTGCAGCATCTATATTCCTTCCCATGACTTACATTTCTTATGTCCCTGCCGTAAGGCTTCATTTCCACACATGCGAGCTTAATTTAATTCGTCCTTAGTCGAAAGACACCTATCGTTAATGTCCTGTTGTTTGTATTTGTAATTGTGTACCATTTCTCCGTTTTGTTTTCGTCCTTGTTTTCGTATACATTCACTTGCTTTCTTCCAAGGAATTTAGTGCCCTTAGCTTAGATTTTCTTGGGACCGGCCAAATTGGAGCAGTCTCGGCCGAAACTGCTGAGAAAATCTGGAACTCGACTGAGGATAGAAAACTCCGAATGACCCGTCCTTGTTCTTTCCTGTCCTTTTTTGTATCTTCTAACTGTCCGGATGTTTTGTTGTCGCTTGTCACGTTCTTGTTCCATTGTTTCTTACACACACACACACACACACACACACACACACACACACACACACATATATACTTTATTTAAAAGCAGCAGAAATATAACAAAAAAACCGTTACTCTGAGTTTCACGTTCCCGTTCATCGGACAGTTTTGTTATATATATATATATATATATATATATATATATGTATGTATGTATATATATGTATATATATGTATGTATATATATATGTATGTATGTACGTATTTGTGTGTGTCTGTGTTTGTCCCCCCACCCCACCATCGCTTGACAATCGATTTTGGTGTGTTTACGTCCCTGTAACTTAGTGGTTCGGCAAAAAAAAAGAGACCGATAGAATAAGTGCTAGGCTTACAAAGAATAAGTCCTGGGGTCAATTTGTTTGACTAAGGGCGATTACCAACCAAGGTTAAAGAACTTCTACCTGCCCATGAGGTAAGCTATTCCGTTCCAAACACCAAACCGACACCCAAACATTGTATAAAGTGATAAAATATCATTCCGGTGTCCGACATGGAGTAGCTAAAAAAATGTATGTCATGTGATTTAAAAATATAAATATGATTTAAATATAAATAATATATATATATATATAAGTAAAAAATATATATATATACATATCAATTTTTTTTTCTCCGTGTTTTTCTCCTTGTCTCCGTATTCTTTCTGTTGAAGAGCGTAGCTCGAAACGTCAAAGACTTTCGGTATTCCCGAGCGTCATACTAATATATCCTTTTGTTATTTACACCACCTGTCCTCGTCTGTTGTTGTTTTTTCGTACATTCTCCCATATATATATATATATATATATATATATATATATATATATATACATATATATATATATATATGTGTGTGTGTGTGTGTGTGTGTGTGTGTGTGTGTGCGTGTGCGTGTATATATGACATATACGTATTTACACATGTTTGTTGGATGGCCGTTGACTGCTTATGAGTTGTTGAAGCTATGTTCTTAACAAGTTGTATGAATGCATTGATTTGCCACATGGTCTGTCGTACGTAGATGATTGATAATCGATCGGCTGGGAAAGAAGTGATCTACGATTATTGTAAGGCATTTTGAAAGACGGAGAATCGAACGCTCTATCTTGAAACAACCACTTCATAAACAGGACGTGGCTTCAATCCCACACACTTTTCTGCTTGAAAATATTCTTAACAATCACAATAGCATCTGCCTGTCCTAAACCGGACTTGCTAGCTATATGAGAACTCTTGACGGCTTAATGACTAATTGAACAGATGTCCCACTGTAAGTAAGTGGCACTCACCATGTATGTATGTTATCAATCAGTTTCATTTCTGTATTTCTTGTCCATAGAGAAAGAGCCGGACTCTAACATAGATTCAAGGCTCCTTCATTGGAACTTTTATCAACATCATCTAGGTATTTGTGCATATGTGTGTGTGTGTGTGTGCAGTATTTGGTGTTAGTGTATGCGCAGATTTGTATGTTTGTTTTATGGATGCGTTTTTATGCCTAGATGCATGCATATGTATTTATGTGCTAAATTTTTGGAAAGTTTTACATATCTTTACAGTTCCATTGATGGCTTGAATCTGTAGTCTTCTAATCAGCCTTTTTCTTTCAGGTTTTGAGAACCCTAATTTTTCCAGGTTTTTGTTAAGGCAGTTTGTTACATATCCCAATGCCCCAACAATCACGGGTATGAATCTGAACTTGTAGTCTGGGTGGAGTATCTGCAAATTTCTCAGTAGCTCGGCGTAGTTGTTCTCTTTTTCTCTAATCTTTAGTGGGATGTTGACATCCGCAGGACAGCTGATTTCTACTACTGTACACAGTTTCTCTTATGTATGTATGTATGTATATATGTATGTATGTATGTATGTATGTATGTATGTATGTATGTCAGGTGGCTCTTGAGTGCTACTGGTAACATGTAATCCAGTACAACCTGTGGCATGGTCGCGTCGTCGAGGACTAAACCACGCTTGCTTTGTGAGGATGGTGATTGCTGGACACCCGGCGCCCCGCCTTTTGACGGGTCTTGTTTTGTATATGTGTATTGAGTGTGTGCGTGTGTCTATGCACGTATGTGTGTACATGTATGCCTATGTGTGTATGTGAAAGAGAGGTGTTTTGGCGCGTGTGCCCGTGTGTCCGTGCGAGAGTGTGTCGTGCGCGCGCGCCTGTGTATATGTGTGTGTTTGTTTTGTGTGTTTGTGTGCGCGCGGATGTGTTGTGTATGTGTATGAGGTATGTGTGCGCACGTACAAAGGCAGAGCAATAAGTATCCGGACTGTTGCCATAGTAACGAAGCTAAAGCAGACAGAGTGAAGCCACTTGGCAAAGATTAACCTTGAACACTGCTCTGCATACGCACTAAGTTTTAACGTTCTAGTTCACTTCTGCTATTTACAGCAATGCTTGGAAGGTAGGTGTGTAGCGTGTGATCGTCGCATTGACCACGACAGAGAAAGTTGTCATGGCGATACTTGCTCAGAGGCCGATGCAGGGTTGCAGAAAGTGTTTGGAGAGGAGTGTATGAGCCACACACAAGTGAACGAGGGGTTCAGACGCTGCCAAGATAGCCAAAAAACTGTCACTGTTGACGAACGTTCTGGGAGACCCGCAACCAGCTGAACTGAGTAAAACGTTGCAGTTGTGCCTGCAGCTATGAGGTGAAATCATCAAATCACCATCCACGAGTTATCAGAGGATGTGCAGATTAGTTACGGTTCAGTTCAGTTCATTATTACTGAAGATTTGGGTATGAGACACATGTCTGCCAAGTTTCTGTCCAAACTGCTTTCAGCTGACCAAAAGGACACTCGGGTTTCAGTTGCACAAGATCTCCTTGATTGTATCGAGAGCGATTAAAACTTTTTGAAAATTTTGCGTAGGCCTCTCAGCAGGTATCGCCAAGCTTTTGGCAAAATTTGATGCAGATTCTCTGCTCAGCCTCCTCTGTCATGGTCAATGCGACTATCATACACTGCACTCCTTCCTTCCAAGCACTGCTGTAAACAGTGAACGTGATCTAGAACATTAAAACTTAGTGCGCATACCTTCTGCCTCAACAAAGGATTTAGAAATACAATATCCCTACATTCACTCTCTATTTCCTATCTTATGTAAACTAACTATTGCTTAACCATCCTATCACACCGTCTCCGATGAAGGGATATAATAAATATCCTGGAAACAGTTGTAAGACCTTCTATTTATAAATGTTCTATATTATACACAGCATTGTTTTTTTTTTATCTCATTACGAAATCCTTATATACACACACACACACACACACAAAAAACAGAATAAGAACGTAACGGACGACAATAAAGACCCACAGACAGATAGACGATACAAAGACGGACAGGAAAAACCAGGACGGACCATTCGTAGCCCTCTATTCATCAGTCAAGTTTCTAATTATCGTTACAATTTCAGCCTGTTACACTTGAGACTGTTCAAAATTGGTGAGCCCCAAAAATCTAAGCTAAGAGCATCGAATGTTTGGAAGAAAGGAAGCGAACGTGTAGGACAACACAGGCACACACACACACACACACACACACACACACACACACACACACACACACACACACACACACACACACACACACACACACACACAAAAAGAAGACGGAAAAAATGTTACATGGTTACAAATACAAACAACAAGAGAATAACAACAGGTGTCTTTTGACTAATAAGGACAAATTAAGCTGAGCTGAGGTGTGGAGTGAAAGCCTTGAGGCACAAATATAGATGAAAGTCAGGAGACAGGAAAATAAGGTGCTGTACGGGCGGCGGTCAGGCTGAGAAAGAAAGATCATGTTTGGCCGAACACCGGTTACGTGGAAGGAACAGACAGCGGTAGGGAGCAGAGGGATTGAAGAATTAGGGGATGAACTGGAGAGAGAGAGATAGAGGGGAGACAGAGGGAAAGGTACAAGGCAGATAACGAAGGAAAGTAGAGAGGTTAAAGAAAGAGAATGCCAAGAAATATGAGAGAGGGGGAGCGAGAAAAAGAAAAGAAAGAAGAAATTATAATGGGGACTAAAAGAAGGAGAAAAAGTCATACATATATATATATGTATATGTGTGTGTGTGTGTGTGTGTGTGTGTGTGTGTGTGTGTGTGTGTGTGTATCTGTGTTTGTCCCCCCCCACCACTTGACAACCGGTGTTGATGTGTTTATGTTCCCAACGATAGAATAAGTACAAGGCTTAAAAAAGAAATAAGTACTGGGGCCGATTCAGGTACTTTTTGGTTATCTCGCCCCCTTTAAAAAATTGGGTTATCTCTTCCAACTGAAAGAATTGTTTAGCCCTCAATAAAAAAACAAAAAACAAAAAAATTAAAATTTTATAAACATGAAAATTGAAAAGATTAAACAGCTTATTGGATCTAATAACATTTTTATAATAAACCATTCCATTCCTATTGAGGAGGCCAAACGCCAACAATATGTTGAAATATTGAATCAAAAAGATCTAACTCTTTTAATCCAATCTCTTGTCGCCACTTAAACTCAATTTTTTAGTGGGGAGATAACCCATTTTTTTAATGGCAATTTTTTAATGGGTGTGAGATAACCAAAAAGTACCTCGATTCGTTCGACCAAAAATTCGAGGCAGTGCTCCAGCATGGCCGCAGTCTAATGGCTGAAACATTTTTTTGTTTTTGTTTTTGGTCAGTCATTAAGTGTTATTTCTTATTTGCTTCTGTCTAGAAATCAAAGGAAACGACTACCATTCCCTTCAAACTTTGCTTTTGTCACCTGGGCATCTGTGTTTTGAAACTGACCTATTTTCCATTACATTTCAGACAGATTCAGAGCTGAGTTGCTGAAGCAGAAATATCGTTATAACAAATATTCTGTTCAATACTCCAGATTTGCTTGTCTGTTGCTTGACCATAACCACTTGAGTATTCCTTTATTGGCAGACAATATATGCATCTCTGATGACGAGCAGCAGTAGTGGGAGAGCATCATAGACATGTACCGAGAGGGATTCTTTGGGGTTTGAATAAATGTAACGAAAGCAAAATTAGAAGGAAATATTAGCCCTTTTTCATATTTTCTAAGGGTAAGCAAATAAGAAACAGCAGTTATTACCTAAGGACAAAAATCGTGTTACACAGTGTAATTTAATTTTACGCAAAGGAATTGAAAGATCCGAAACATGTGATGTATTACCCACCCCCAACCCTGGACGACTGATTCAGTTGCAGATATCTTGGGCCTACTCTGAGTATATAATACAGGGAAGATGTGACGGATGTAGGCTTTTCAAACGATTTTCAATATTTATTATCTTAGGCTCCAGAATTATTCTCATTTGTTGTAATCTTTTCATTTCAAGTTTGCCGCTCCTGCGTCTCAGAATATAATGTAGGTCACACAATCCCATTTCCTAGCGGACGTGAATGTTTCTAACTCTGTTGAAGGACTCAGTTTACATGAGACATTTATCTTTCTGCACTTCACATGGATACATGAACGCAGATAGATAGATAGATAGATATATAGATAGATATATAGATAGATAATTAACATAATAGGGTAAAAATTCGATATTAATTGATATCAATTTAATACCAGAAAACCAGCATATTAAAAGAATCAGAAGGTTCAGAAAAAAATGTTTAGGATCTCGGAAAGTACTATATAGATAGATAAATAGATAGATAGATAGATGGATAGAGAGAGAGAGAGAGACAACGTGTGAGAGGGAAGAGTCTCGTGTTGCACATACGTGCTTAAGAAACTCAATACTGTCATTTTTAGCCGCTAAGACGATATAAAGTACAATATAAATGTAATTTGAACTTAATTGCTGGTGGAAAATGTCTTCTTGCTCCTCAGAACTCGGCATGGTGGGAGCATAGCAGCTAACGAGGGTGGCTGATTTGTTTTCGCGAAAGTTGAGAGTGAGTGTCACGGTTCGATCTGAGATTCCTACTGGCAAGGTAAAAAAGAAGTTTTTGCTCGATTTGATTTCATACCTGCTCCTGATTGACGAGGAACATCAGCACTCTTGCTAATACAGCAAAATGTGTATCTACCACCTACCTCTTCGAATTGTGAGGACTCGGCTATACGTGTTTCACTAAGAGCACAAATGTCTACGTTGTATTTTTTGTGTCGGTAACCAGGTGTGTGTGTGTGTGTGTTACTGTATGGGGTAGGGGCAAATGAGGCTCCGAAGTCGTGGTGAAGGCAACTCATCGAGGAGAAGGAAACTTCTGATATGAAACCTAGACCATGATGGCATGACAGCCCCCTTAACTAGGTTGTTACTCTCTGTTTACTGTGGGTCTCTAAGGGTAGAGTGGTCCCTTAGTCTTGTATGTAGACTGGTCAATTAGTCTTCCTACCCTTCCCCTCCTCCTCCTTCTTCGCATTCCTAGTAAGCCTGGTCACCTACCGTGAAATATAAAAAAGAATTTCTTTCAGTTTATCGTACTTCGATACAAAAAACATCCACACTCTTCCGTCTCAATAAATCACTGTTGTCCCATAAAGTTGTTTCCTATATTTATTTCGGATCGCTCGAAGCCAACTTTCTTCCTGCACCTCGATCCTTGCATCTAATATATATATATATATATATATATATATATATATATATATATATATATATATATATATATATATATATATAATCCAGAAACGCGTCTACAGTTAACCTTCGGAATGGTTAGTTTTCATTGTTTTTTTCTTCTTGTTTTTGCCTTTGTGAGTTACATGTGATGCTATCTGTGGGATTCTCAGCTTTTTTAGCTGCTATTTCTGAACTTCGGTATATGGGGAAGCAAATATTTGCTGATCCCTTAATTATGTTTATGAATATATATGAGCTTTTAAATAAGTTCTCCACCAATAATGGTGCTTACATACCGATGGGCTTGGTAAAAATTATTAATTATTAATTGTTGATTTATTAATGAATTAATAAATTGATAATCTTTTACCCTTTTAATTTGTAATATATATATATATATATATATATATATATATATATATACATACAGTGTACATTTAAACACATAAGAGAGATGTCCATAATAGGACATCTAACCTGCTAGAAGGAGCAGTCAAACTCCAAGCCACAATTAGGGATAATTTCGAAAGGGAATGAAAAATAAAAACATTTACCATCTATTTCCTGAACCATGGTTTCGAGCTATTTTCAGCAAAATAAAATAATTTGCTAGGCTAGCTATCATCAGCAGGAAAGCCAAGATTAACATATAAACACGAAGCAATACATAGAACATGCCTCGTGCTTATATGTTATAATTTTTCATATCTACCGCGCATGTGCGGTTTTCTTATCGGCAGCAAATACAAAAAATGCCGATTTTCTTCCAAAAATGAGCCAAAAAGTCATTATATCATTATTAATAAATCTCAGGGTAGCAAAAAAAAATTTAGAAATTCTTTTTGCTACCAGTGGTCTAGCTAGAAGAAAAAAAAACTAGTCAATAGACTATATATTATTCATATAAATACATACAGTGTACATTTAAACACACACACACACACATATATATATCAAAATAAGCAACAAAGATATCCAGAGGTAATGCAGTATAATCGTTTCATGCGACTCCATTTAATTGAACAATATAAACATTACATCAAATATAAAATGTAGAGCAATCTTCAGCTGCACAAAGACATAGAAATTTAGAAATTTAATGAAATTAAATTTTGAACAGAAGGACATATTTCTATAATTAAATCTAAACTCTCCAAGTAGAAAGGAAGAATACAAAAAAACATTTCGACTTAGCCAGACCATACAGGCTAGTAAATAAACATTCTAAGTAGATTTTTAGCTGTCACTGATTTTTTTTTGGGGGGTTCTGTATGTATGTATGTATGTAGTTGAAATTTACAGAAAAACAAAAGACGAAGACAGGTTTATAAATAGCAAGCAGGTGTATTAATTTGACGCTCGGGAAGGTGTGAAAGTCTTTTACGTTTCGAGCCTACGCTCTTCAGCAGAAAGGGACACAAGAAAATAAACAGAGAGAGAAAAAAAAACATAGATTTAGCGGTCAATCATATATATGTATATGCACTTTATTTGCTGTATCTGGAGGAAGAGGTAGTATCCATGTCCGTGGAAGACCATCCTGGGGTGTCAGATTGATAACATGAATTTCCTCTCTGAACAACACCTGTAGGAAAGATATGGGTGGGAGGGGCATTCCAAAGGACTGACATCTGGGAAGGAAGGACTGGGTAGGGACCTGGATCGGGTAGAACACAACAAGGGTGATGGAAGGCGGAGTGACGTGTGGGTCTTAAGGATTAGCGGTGTGTGATGAGGTAATGAGTTTCTTGATGGGAGTGGCGTTTGTGCTTTCTTGAAAAGAGAAAAGATTGGGGTATTTTCATTTGGGGATGCCTTCGCTGTCTGGAGCCAATGAGTGTTCACTGCATGTTATCAAGGTTGCTACCGGATAATGTATAGTCATAGAGTACTTATGGTGGTGGTAGTTAGATATGAAGGATATAATGATTTGCTTAAGAACAATTGTTGGTGGATTAGCGTGAGGGACCGAACTAAACCCGGACATTTGAGAGAATGCTGGCGGCCTAACATAGCTAAGCAGGAAATACTCTTACAATTGTCCAAAAAAAAAAAAAAAGCACTTGAGTTAAAATTAAACTATTCATTATATAAATTTTATGGATAACAGCTGCAGACTTAGGAAATAAAATCTCAAGTAGCTGTTGAGGATCCTACATAAACAGTAGTTAGATTATTCAAGAATTCAGAACTTAAGCGATCTTTGATGCAGACGTCATAGAGGTAAGTCATATTATTCTCCTTGCTTTTTGATAACGTTGGTTTGAAGACAATAAGAAAACGAAGTTGTAAAGGTATCGGAGTGACCGTTAATTATTTATTTTATATCATTGTGATTGTTATTAATAATATCGTTTCTGATTTTATCTATTTTATTTTTTCAAGTTTTGTGGCTTACCATTTCTTATGTTTATTTCTATCATTATTACCTAATGAAATGTGTCGAGACGATTTGTTGAATATAAAGACAGAGCTTTTATTGTTTTATTTAGAAGGGTTTTGGATATCTTTTAAAATCGAATGTGTGTACGATGATGTATTATTTAAAATGATAAAAGCGTATATTTATTTTTTGTCTTTTTAACCGTAATCTTTACTGTTAACTGTAATATTCCAAAAACAATTGCTTGGTTACGACGTCGAGGGTTCCAGTTGATCCGATCAACGGAACAGTCTGCTCGTGAAATTAACGTGAAAGTGGCTGAGCATTCCACAGACACGTGTACCCTTAACGTAGTTCCCGGGGATATTCAGCGTGACACAGTGTGACAAGGCTGACCCTTTGAATTACAGGCACAAGAGAAACAAGAAGTAAGAGTGAGAGAAAGTTGTGGTGGAAGAGTACAGCAGGGTTCGCCACCATCCCCTGCCGGAGCCTCGTGGAGCTTTAGGTGTTTTCGCTCAATAAACACTCACAACGCCCGGTCTGGGAATCGAAACCGCGATCCTATGACCACGAGTCCACTGGACCATTGCGCCTCCACAGTTGCTTTGTAATGGAATGAAAAATACTGTATTGTATTCCAAACAAAGCATGCATGAATAAACACCCAGGTTAAAGAAATAGAAATAAAAACAAGAGATAGAATATACTTTTCCTCACTTTTTATTTCTTTTGCATATAAGCTACTGTGTGAGCCTTCTTTTGATCTGAAGGCAGTAAGCCAGCAGAATCGTTAGCATGCCGGGCGAAATGTCTAGCGGTATTTTGCTGGTCGCTACGTTCTGGGTTCAAATTCCGCTGAGGTCGACTTTGCCTTTCATCCTTTCGGGGTCTTTTCGGGACGATAAAATTGGTACCAGTTGAGGACTGGGTTGATATAATCGACTTACCCACTTCTCCCGAAAATGCTGGTTTTGTGCTAAAATTTGAAACCATTATTATTATTATTATTATTATTATTATTATTATTATTATTATTATTATTATTATTATTATTGTTGTTGTTGTTGTTGTTATTACTATAATTATTGTTGTTTTTGTTATTGTTGTGAAAATGAAGGCAGTGAGCTGGCAGAATCGTTAGCATTCCGGGCGAAATGCTTAGCGGCATTTCGTCCGTCTTTACGTTGTAACATCCTCCCAGCATCCCGTGTGTCTCACTCGATAGCTAGACAGACATGCGCGTTAGCAAGTGCGAAGATCGTTAGTTAGACGGGTGGTAAAATGCTTACTTAGTCGTTGCAGGCCACAGAAGCGTCTATGTTGTGCTCGCAATTGTGTTATTTTGCACAACTTGGTTTTTCTAACCATGGGTTCGAAAGAAGTGAGTGTGAAGGACAGTGATGAGAAGAAGAAGCGAATGATGTGCATTGAATTGAAGAAAGTATGTGAGTAGTCGACTTGGCGAAGCAGTATGAGCGTAGCGCTGCTACGATCTGCACCATACTGAAGCAGAAAGAGTCGATAAAGTCTATAATGCCAGCCAAGGGCGTTAAAATAATTTCCAAACAGCGCGGACATCTGTCCATGAAAATATAGAGAAACTGCTTGCAGGAGATACCGTGACGGACGCTATAATGTGCGAGAAGGTACGAGCTATTTACGCTGATTTGCTGCAGCATACCCCAGGCACTTCTACGGACGAGGCCTTAAGCGAGTCGATTAAAGCCAGTCGGTGCTGGTTCAAGAATTTAAAAAAGAGGACCGGCATTCATTCCCTTGTCAGGTATGGTGAGGCAGCAAGCACAGATATGAAAGCAGCTGAGGATTGCCTCTAAAATTTTGCCGGAATTATAGCAGCCGAAGGATATATCTGCCAGCAAGTCTTCAACTGTGATGAGACAGAACTTTTTTTGGAAGAAGACTTATATAGCGGCAAAGGTAGGAGGATGCCAGACCACCAACCCATGAAGGATAGGTTAACCCTCGCATTATGCGCCAATGCAACCATCAACTGCAAGATTAAGCCGCTGCTCGTTTATCATTCGGAAACACCAGAGCCCTTTAAGTCACATAAGATTCCGAAAGAAGTGCTGCAGGTTATGTGGAGGTCAAACCCGAGGGTGTGGGTCACCTGGCAGTTCTTTGTGGAGTGGGTGAATTTGGTCTTTGGTGCTGACGTTAAGGAATATCTCCAGGAAAATAACCTACCTCTGCAAGCCCTTCTCGTCCTGGACAATGCACCTGCTCACCCACCTAACCTTGAAGATGACATCCTTGAAGGGTTTAAGTTTATTAAGGTTCTCTACCTTCCACCCAATACAACCCCTATTCTGCAACTCATGGACCAGCAGGTAATTTCTAATTTCAAGAAGCTCTTTACCAAGGACCTGTTCCGCCACTGTTTTGAGGTGACGGAGAGCACAGACCTCACCCTTCGAGAGTTCTGGAAGGACCACTATAACATCGTGATATGCCTTAGAATTATCGATATGGCCTGGCAGGGTGTTAAAAAGAGGTCCTTGACCTCTGTGTGGAAGAAGTTGTGGCCTGAAGTTGTGTCTGAAACGGACTTTGAAAGACTCGAACCTGAAGTGGCAGTGGTGGAGGATATTATATCCCTCGGCAAGTCCATGGGCCTGGACATAGATGAAGGTGACATCAACGAGCTCATCGAGGAGTAATCCGAGGAACTGACAATAGAGGAGTTAAAGGAGCTACAGCTGCGGCAGCACGAGGAGGCTGAAGAGGTTATCTCTACAAGTGCGATGAAAGAAATGTTGAGAATGTGGGAGAAATATTCAGGCTTTATTCAAAGGCAACATCCAGAAAAAGTTGCAACTGCTCTATTTAATGACGCTTGTCTAAATGATTTCAGAAACATTCTGAAAGGAAGGATGAAGCAGATTTTATTACACAGGGTTTTATCGAAAACCCTTGCAGATGAAAGTGAGGAAAGCGTGGCAAGAAGGGCAAAGATCAACGAATAAGATTCAGTTATTCAGTCACAACATAATAGTGGCGACAAGAATATTACAGGTTCGACGACAATGTACACATGGACGAGGATCCACATTATAACAGTGAGGACGAGGATATGAACAATTGACGCGGACAATGTTGGAAAAACAAATTTCTTTTTCTCACGAGAAAATAAACAATTCACGCGGACGACGCTGAAAACTTTTTCAAGTGGAGAAATTGAAAACTCGACAGAGGAGTAACAAACATTTTTGTTGTATATATTTTACAAAACAATCCGTAAAATTACGGAAAACTTGTTAGAGGGTATAGTGGAGTTGCAACAACAACAACAACAACAACTCAAAGAACAACAAGAACAACAACAAATGCTACAATTAATGAAGTTGGGAACAAAACCTAAAAAAGCGTTTTCGCCAGACCACGTGACAAATTGAATAAATGAATTTAAATATGACTTGGAAGAAGGAGTCACCTTTGAGGCATATTACCGAAGATTTGAACAAATATTCGAAAAAGAATGCCAAGACTGGACGGACAAAATGAAAACGCGTCTGGGACGATAGAGCATGAGAAATACTGTAATTTTATATTGCCTAAAAAACTTTCTGACATAAATTTCACGGATACAATTGACATTTTATGTAGGATGTTTAGAAAAGCTGTGTTTTTATAAGGAACTGTAGGCTAAAAACAGGGTTGCAAACAGACTGTCCTATGTGATTTTATTTAGGGTCTCCGACTGGTTATACGCGGCAAGTTGGCACAAGCGAGTAAGAGACAAGTTGCGCCAATACCAACCAATCAGAGTAGTGGACACAACGGGATCCAAATAGCAGCCAAAGGCTAGCCGTTCCCCGCTACGTTCGAATGCACGTATATATAATAGATGGGGGAGAGGAATTTCAGCAGAGTCTACGCTATATATGTATATATATATATATATATATATATATATATATATATATATATATATATGTATATATATATACAGAGAGAGAGAGAGAGAGAGAGAGAGAGAGAGAGAGACAAAGAGAATAGATTGATGGATAGATAGACATTAATGTATATATTGTATTTTTCAGCTGTTGTTTTGTTGTTCTTGTTTTATCCAATTCCAATATTTTTCTGTCTTCATTAGTTTCCCCATTGAAATATTCTTCTTTTGGTCTCTGTGCGTTTTCATTTGTCAATTTGTATTCTAGGTCCTTGTTTTGAGTAAAATATTAATAAAATCAAGCAGCGAGGCAAAAATTCATTAAAAGAACAGTTGTTTCTGGGACTCCACTAAGATTAGGGACCCCGAAACATAAGCTTTACTAGTTTTATATTGGTACTCCGTCGGTTACGACGACGAGAGTTCTAGTTGATCCGAGTAATAGAACAGCCTGCTCGTGAAATTAACGTGCAAATGACTGAGTACTCCACAGACAAGCGTATCCTTAACGTACTTCTCAAGGAGATTCAACGTCACACAGAATGTAACAAGGCTAGCGCTTTGAATTACAAGCATCACTCATTTTTGGCAGCTGAGTAAACTGGAACAGCGTGAAATGAAGGGTTTTGCACAAGGACACAACGCGTCGGCGGGAATCGAACTCACGGCCTTACGACTGTGAGCCGATTACGCTAACCACTTAGTCACACGTCTTCACACGGTTTTATATTAGACCCACCGTCTATGGATGCTGCGTGTAAGTGAAGAAATGTGTGGGTGCTTGTGTGTGCTTGTGCGTGTATGTGTGTGTGTGTGTGTGTGTGTGTGTGTGTGTGTGTGTGTGTGTGTAAGGGTGACTGGTTTTTATTCGACATTATCACTCACTAAAGTTATAATCTATAATTATGTTCTTTCCATTGATTTATTGAGATTCAATGTGGAGGCGCAATGGCCCAGTGGTTAGGGCAGCGGACTCGCGGTCATAGGATCGCGGTTTCGTTTCCCAGACCGGGCGTTGTGAGTGTTTATTGAGCGAAAACACCTAAAGCTCCACGAGGCTCCGGCAGGGGATGGTGGCGAACCCTGCTGTACTCTTTCACCACAACTTTCTCTCACTCTTACTTCCTGTTTCTGTTGTGCCTGTAATTCAAAGGGTCAGTCTTGTCACACTGTCACGCTGAATATCCCCCGAGAACTACGTTAAGGGTACACGTGTCTGTGGAGTGCTCAGCCACTTGCACGTTAATTTCACGAGCAGGCTGTTCCGTTGATCGGATCAACTGGAACCCTCGACGTCTAAGCAACGGAGTGCCAACAAAAACAAATTGAGATTCAATATTTAATTGAAAGTAAAATGGCGAGCTGGCAGAATCGTTAGCGTGCTGGACAAAATGCTTAGCGGCGTTTCGTCCGTCTTCGCGTTCTCAGATCAAATTCTGGCGATGTTGACTTTGCCTTTCATCGAAATAAGAATCAGTGGATCACTGGGGCCGATGTAATCGACTTACCCCCGTCTCCTGAAATCCCTGGATTTGAGCCAACTTTGAAACCGATATCTAATTGAAAGTAACCGAATTCAAAGAATTAATTACATAGAACAAGAGCAGTCTTTGTCCTTCGAAGAATCTGCTGTGGCAAAGAAATAGCATCGAAGTTTCTGATATCTTTATATTTTCTCATTTTACAGATTAATCTACGTCAGAAAATATGTTGCGTCAATCAATGCATTTGAAATTGACGTTTGTTTTGGTACTATACATAAGATTACTCTTTGAGGTTGGTGCTTTTACAGACATTTGCTCCCAATGCAGGTGTGGGTTTACACTTGTAAATTGTCAAAAAAATAGATTCAATTCTCTCCCTAATGCAACCATTATGAGAGTATTTAAGTATTTGTAAGTATTAAAATTTTTTTACATGTTTTCTACATATAGTGTTTTCTACATACAATGTTTTACATGTTTTCTACATATAAAAGCTGATTGGTTATGTTTTCAGTTGCTGTGAAGTCAAGTAAACTGTTTCTCAATATATGTTAACTATTATTGAATCTACAATTTAAAGTATTGCATACAAAGATGAGATTAGACAAATGTCTGAACTTTGATGATATTGATCTATCGCATTAAAACTTATGGCATCTTTAAGGAACAGAAAGTACGAAAACTTTAGGGCCAGCAAAATATGTGGTATATATCAGAGTATTTTATTTTCCCTATATTAGTGGAAAATATTTACAGTTATATCAATAATGTAATCGTCAAAGAACAGCTTATAACTAGCGAGTGATTATATTAATTTTACAATTAAAACGACAGATTAACTACAGATAATTACGAGATCTGCTTAAATTGCTAAACTTTTTAAATACATAATCGAAGAAAGTAAAATAATCTCGTCAGAACAGCTTATGACACTTATGTCTTTAGGGCCCTTCATGAATAATATAATGCAGTTATCACGAACATATTAATTACTCCTGTGGAGGCGCAATGGCCCAGTGGTTAGGACAGCGGACTCGCGGTCATAGGATCGCGGTTTCGATTCCCAGACCGGGCGTTGTGAGTGTTTATTGAGTGAAAACACCTAAAGATGCACGAGGCTCCGGTAGGGGATAGTGGCGAACCCTGCTGTACTCTTTCACCACAACTTTCTCACTCTTTCTTCCTGTTTCTGTTGTGCCTGTAATTCAAAGGGTCAGCCTTGTCACACTGTGTCACGCTGAATATCCCCCGAGAACTACGTTAAGGGTACACGTGTCTGTGGAGTGCTCAGCCACTTGCACGTTAATTTCACGAGCAGGCTGTTCCGTTGATCGGATCAACTGGAACCCTCGACGTCGTAAGCGACGGAGTGCCAACAACAACAACATTAATTACTCCTATAAAAGTATTTAACTTTAAAATTGAAAACACATAATTTATAATTACTTTATCAACTTAAGGTAATGAGTTCAACTCTTAGCATTTCCCAAAAATGCGACAAAGAACAGTCCTGGAAGGATAAGTTTCTCAAACATTTAACGTTTTAAAAGATGGGATAGAATAAAATTGATTAAATATTTAATACATTTTCATGGCAATCGTAATATCTATTCTATGTTCCCAGGAATTATCTTTTATCCTTTATTTATTTTCTTTCAATCATTAGGCTGCCGCAGTGAAGGATTTCTGTCGAATGAATTGACCCCAATAACTTTTTTGTCTAAAGCCTAGAACTTGTTCAATCGATCACTTTTTGCCAAACCGCTACGTTACGGGGACGTAAGCACATCAACTTCGGTTGCCAGGTGGCGATGGGGGACAAACATAAACAGAAGGATACACACACACACACACACACACACACACACACACACGCACACACACACACACACACATATACACACACACAACGGGTTTCTTTCAGCTTCCGTCTGCCAAAGCTTTGGTCGGCTTGAGGTTATAGTAGAAGACACATGCCCAAGATGCTGCCCCGCTTTAAAATTGAACTGGAAACCATGTGTCAGGAAGAAAGTTTCTTACCACACAGCCACGCCTGCACCTATACATACATACATACATACATACGTATGTACGTACATACATACATACATACATACATATATATATATACATATATATATATATATACATATATATATATATATATATATATATATATACATATATATATATATATATATATATATATATATATATATATATATATATATATATATATATATATAAGTAGAAAGGCCTCTCAAGCGAGTGACCTCTCTAGAGTATGGAGAGGGGAAAGGATCTCGTTACTCAATGTATCCCTTTCGTTATCGATCACCGGTGACCCTGTTATCCCGTGGGTTCCAATAGGCTAATAGGAATTTCCTGAAATGTAAACACGGTCCGAAGACCTCCTTTCTGGAGTTCAAGATGTTCTTTGGGTCGAGGAGCCCTTTAGGATCCTCGCTCGTTCTGCTATGCATAATTTACAGTGATTGGTCCCGTTAATGTAAGGGCCTAGATTTTCTAGGATTCTCAATGATATTGTGTATGGAATCCCGTCGTCTATCAGCTGCCATACATGGCTGGCTAATGACGTGACAAATCTCCTTTCCGGTATCCTGAAGGAGGATCTATGGTTGGAGAAGCATTGTCAGAACGAGTTCCCGGAGCAGCCGATGTGCCTTCGTGGTCGACTGTAGGCGGTGCTATGTTTGTTGGTGTTGGCATCGCTGCCACTGCTGATGGTGGAATCGGCGCTGTTGGCGCTGGCGCTGTTGGCGCTGGCGCTGTTGGCGCTGGCGCTGTTGGCGCTGGCGCTGTTGGCGCTGGCGCTGCTAGTGTTGGTGTTACTGAAGTTGGCGATGATGTTGTTGCCGTCGCTGTCGGTATTGGTAAAGGTGCCGTTGTTGTTATCGCCATCACCATCGATGGATATATATATATATATATATATATATATATATATATATATACATGCATATATGTCTCTGTGCATGCATATGTATGTATATATATATGTGTGTGTGTGTATACATATATAAATATACATACACATACATACACACACATATACAAATACACACACACACACACACACACACACACACACACACACACATATATATATATATGATTAAAATACATTTCATATTCAAACTTATATAAAATCCACAGACGTAATTATATATACTTATATATAATTTCTCATAAAACTTTTGCATACAAAATATAATATCCATAAATCAGAAAAATATTTTACGAAATGTAAGCTTTAATGATTATACATCATAATTCATGGATATAATTGATATTTTCAAGAGAACACATTTGTATCCATATATAGTAATCTTATTAATATCAGTATTCATCGCAATGTTTTAATTTCCTATAAATAATATTTAAGCTTCTATTTTATACTAAATGTAATTGTTTAATCTTAATATTTTATATTTAATCACGAATACAGTTTCTTATGAACTCACTTTCTTGTTGCAGAGAGCTGGGTGAAAATAATATCACGAATATTGATATAGGAATCATGCAAACGTTTAACCATTTAAAGACATTGTAAGTCTTTTTGATACTATTTCATTCATTGTATATTTCAAAAATTATCCCTTAATTTTATGTTTTGAGTTAAACCTAATTGTTTAGCCTTAATATTTTATATTTTGTTACAAATCTACTCCATTCAATTTCTTATGAACTCACTTTTATGTTGCAGAAATCTAAGTTATAATAAAATCCAGACTCTTAAAAAGGGCTTCTTCCAAGGGCTTACCGTTTTAGAGGAATTGTAAGTAGGATCAATCAGTCTTGTTGATACTATTCATTCACGATGTATTTTATTCCCTCTTTCTTTCTTTCTTTCTTTCTTTCTTTCTTTCTTTCTTTCTTTCTTTCTTTGTCTCACTATATCATTCTCACTCTTTTATGCTCTATATATGTACGTGGGTATGTGAACGTAAAGATATATGCATGTCTGTCTGTACGTGTGTGCGTGTGTGACAGTGTGTGTGTATGTGTCATAGTGTGTGAGTGTGTCAGCATGCTTATGCAATTCTAGCTGTAAATCTTTTACAATGGTTTAGTTCTAGAGTAGCTCTGATTGTATAAAACTGACCAAGTTTTTGCCAACCATGACATTCATATCTAATTGTACATTTAGGACTACATTATTTGTAAGTATACAGGGCTTTTACATTTGAATTGTAAGGAATTTAGCTACTTTTCAGATAATTTAACTTATCCTAAAACAGAACGTTTTGTAAAAGGAAATGGTTTTGATCTATGCCTTCCTCCTACCTGAATCTTTGTGGCTCAGCCCCGTGACCATGGTATGTTACGGTCATTGAAACTTAAAAACAGGTCAGAGTTCATGCAGCACTTTCTTCTTGTACTAAATAATGTGAGTCATCCTATGGATTTCATAAAGGAAATTAACTTAAAGGGTACGATGTGGTCATTAACCTCTGCTAAGGACTGCCTGGGATAAAATAGACAAAAAAAACACTTCAAGGTGGCTGGCACAAACTGAGGTCAACTATAATGTTTGAAGATAAGGATAACGAACCAGACTTTACTAGATTCAGGATTTTTAGTCAAAAGAAATTACCAGGCGACTTGAGTAGAGTATGATAGGTGTATGACTAACCCAGAGTGACGTACCAGAGATGACATAAGGAAACCTAAAAGACTGGATGAACTGGAAGCATCCAAATTAGTCTTGTGGAACCTACTTCATGGTGTTGTAAGAAGAGGAAAACGTCACAATTACATCGACAACTTGATCGCAGACATTGATCTGGAATATATCCAGGACCTCGAGGCAGTGATGAAGGACCGAGAAGTATGAAAGGTGGAATTTGTTGCAGCGGTTCGGGTTGGAATCTGACCATGGGATCTCAGGCCTGCTCTTCCAGACGAATGGAGCAGAGCTACGCACTCTTGTGATGGACAGATAACCGAGATGCTACGTCTGTGTAGTGACTGACCATAGCGATCTTAGCGTTCTGCCTACACAATCGAAGTAAGTGGAGAAGAGGCACCAACTACCATTAAAACCATCGCTGCTACAAAAACAAAGCAACTGTGGCAAAAACAAAAATAAAATAAAGACGTATCGTAAAAATCTACAACACTAATAGCAGTAACAGAGGTGGCGAAGATGTTTGCAACAGTAGCAACATCTTCAGCATGGCCGCCAACAGCAGCAGCAGCAGCACCTAGAGCATCTTCAGCAACCTAAGCCACCACTCAGAGAAAATCCCAGTCCAACTATCTCTCCCCCTTTGTACATGCTCAAAAACAGACAGGCACACATACACTGAGACATGCCATTGTTTCCATCCGGACTGGAACTTTCCAACTAGACAACCTTATCTTGCAGCTGAGGAGGAGGAACCTTGGGAATCAAGGATACAAAAAAAAAAGTCAAAAATAAAAATGCATACAAATGACTCCCAATACAAAAATCAAAGCTATTCCAAACACTTCCAATCCAACAACAACTTACACACCATCACCACCATTACCTCCAGTATCAGCAACAAAAAGAAAACACCCAAGCATAACAACAACAAGAACACCACCAGCGGACAAACACACAACAATTTGACCTAAGCAAACGACTCCACTCAAATATACAAAAGGATTTAACACCTACCTTTATGTTAGTTTGAAAATAATCTAATTCATAGCACAAATGGGAGACAGAAATGAAGGGAGAACTATTAATCAAAGCCAAGATCTCGTGCTAAAATGTTATAAGATAATGAGAGGCGTGGAGGCTGCTTTAGTCAATGCCACTAACAGGATTGTGAAAGATTTCCTCAAGAACCCCCAAGCAGGCATGGAATCGAATGATCCTGTTCGTCATACAATATAATCGCTAAGGTAGGTGATCCTTTCCCCTTTTTCTTCTTTCCAACCATTATGGCATCTCTGAGTGCAGGATGTGGAAATGCTCGTGACATGAGATGGGCCTGGAAGTAGGTCACCTGTTCAATGACTTCAGGTCACTGAGCACGGATGTGGTAGCTATCAGCGAGACCAAGATTTCCGACAAACGTTGTTTCACGGCCACTTTTGGACAAATTTGAGATCTATGCGTCTTTTAATCGGCCTGGAATGAATAACAGAGTGGTGGTGTTGTTTAGAGATAAGTCCACGCTTCCTGGACCTGGCGGGTAAGTTGGTAGTTTTGGACCTTGGCAGTAGCGAAAGTAGTGCCTTCAGACTAGTGGCTATCTAGTGACTCCGAGATGGGCAAGGCAGCCAGACTTCTACAGGTGTTTAGAGGTGTCCCTGGGAATGCCTCGCTCAATAGTTTTTGTAGGCAACTGGAATGCCTTCTTGAATGCACGTTTGGATTGAGAAGTGCAAACTGATAAGAGAGGAATGTACAGAAGCGTCGCAAGTCTGCTCAGTCTTTTTCAGCTGATTGACCGGTCCCATCTGGATTTCTCGAATGTGTCTACGTGCACATAGGCAAATAGCATCGGATCATCCAGATTGTAGCTTTTGTAGGCTAACTGAAGGAATAGCATATCCTGTCCACAGTTCAAAGTAGCTGGCTACACAGACCACAAATTTGGAATATGATAGGTTCCATATGCAGGGTCCAAGACACTGTAAGCTGAATGCGTCTTTCCCAACGTGCCAAGTTTTCAGAGACGCTAAGTACGAAGGTTGCATTGTTAGAGCTAGGCACGTACTCTAAGACACATGGAAACGAAAGTCGATGGGCCTGAGTGGAAGAGGCGCAACGTAGTAACAGTTCCACAATTTGGTATTTGACAGACTGGGAAGGCCAATTGCAACTCGAACCCAAGTAGATGTGTGCAGAATCACAGTGACTTTTTGCTGAACTGGACGGGCGCATGCTGGATCGGAGACGGGGGTGGATTTTATCTCCAGTCTCGACGGCTTGCCGCAGCTCTCAGCAAGGGATGTGGAGTTCTGTGAATTTCCAATAACAGCCGATGACATACATGATGCGATGACTTCGAGCTTTACTTTCATATACCAGACTTGTTTGGTGATCTTTTGATGAATAGAATTGATATTTTCAGCACACACACTTGTATCCATACATGATAATTTTATTAACCTTATTAACATCAATATTGCAGTGTTTTATTTCCAGTAAATATAATTCAATCTTCTATTTTATGTTAAACCCAATTGGTTATTAATCTGCTCATTTTTATATTATGAACTCATTTTTACGAACTCATTTTTGTTACAGAAATTTAGGACATAATGAAATCACTACTATTGAAGAAGGAAGTTTTGAGAATCTTTTCCGGTTAAAAAAGTTGTAAGTTGGATCAGTCTTGTTGACACCCCTTTCATTGACGATATCTAAATATTTAATGTTTCCCCTTCTCCTCCTATCTCCATCAGTCTGTCTCTTTGGCTATCAGTCTCTTTGTATGTTATATTTGCACACACACATATACGTCATATCTATGCGCCTGTATATATGCTCATAGGAATGTGGTTCTGTAAGTTGTGTGTAAGGAGGTGTGCGTGTGTGTGTGTTTGAGAGAGCATATGTGTATACGGAGGTGTCTGTCTGTTTTCTTGTGCGCGTATATATGTATGTATATGTGTAAGAGTGTGAATTGGGGTGAGAGTCTAGTGTATCTGCTACATCTTAACCATGTTTTCGTCATCCTCTTTTTCTCCTCATTCTTTTCTTTCTTCTTTTCCTATTCTTTTTCGTTCTCGCTCTTCTCCAATATTATCGCCGTCATCTTTAACTATAGTACTACATGATAAGTCTTCCCCTATTTCATTATCAATGATCCGCTGTTGGGCGACGCCCCTTAGTTATCAGCCAACATCTTGTTTTCCTTTACCAAACCTCATGATTTTATGACTATACCAACTATGATTTCTGTCTGCTCTCTCAGCCCTACCCCTAACAGAAAATGCCCTTTATTCTCTCAGCCTTAGATATACAAGTTTTGATAAACTAGTCTATAAATTAAAACTGACCCCATAAAAAACAAATAAAATTAGTGACAGGCAAAATCTTCTTGACAATTTATTTATCAACTTCTATGTTATAGTAGAGGCAACATGTTCTTTGTTTATCTCCTTAACTTCTTGGAGATTTTAGGTATAATTATACTAATGTGTCCATCTGTTCTAATTTAATTAAATTCTATGTCTTTGTGCAGCTGAGGATTGTTCTGCATTTTAAATTGACGTAATGATTACATTGTTCAATTAAATGGAGTTGCATGAAACTGCATTACCTCTGCATTACCTCTGCATGAGTTGCATGAAACAGCATGAAACTACATTACCTCTGGATATCCTTGTTGCTTATTTTGATTTTAATCACCTTACTTTGAAATTGTATGGATAATACCGTACTAAATTCTGGTGCCTCAACTTAAGTACAATATTCACCTGAACACATCTACCATCCCCAAAGTATATATATATATATATATATATATATATATATATATATATATATATATATATATATATATATATATATGTGTATGTATATATATATATATGTGAGTAAAAATAAATACAAAAAATAGGGTTTTGTATGATCGTGTATAGAGGAATATATTATTTTATTTAAAAGAGTTCCAACTCTGTCTGTTTTTTGTTTTTTTATTTATATTCTTGTAAAATTTATGTGGGATATAGAATATGGAATATATAATATATAATATAAAAAAAGATGGATGGTACAATGAAATGAAGTATTGAATGTCTTATTGAATATATGAAATATTGAGTGTTCAATATAAAGGATTAAATATATAAATATATAAAGGCGAATACGTATTTTCTATACCTTGTGGTATTTCATCATGGCCGGTATGACAGACTGTAATAGACTGTAACAGACTGGCTGGTTTTCTGTCTTTTATACCTATTCCTTTGGACAGCAGCAGTATGTGTTTGGCTATTTTTAGAATTGATGCCAAGTTTATTTTTAGAAATGATGACATTTGATAGATTTTTTGTGTTTTAGTTATAGGGATAAGATTTTTAAACCCCAGTAGGTGTTTGGCTATTTTTAGAAATGATGACATTTGAGAGATTTTTTGTGTTTTAGTTATAGGGATAAGATTTTTAAACCCCAAGTAGGATAAATCTAATCATTGTTTGTTAAGAGTAGGTTTGAATTTCTTAATAAAGTCCTTTTCTTTGCATTTTCTCTCAATTTCATTCCGGTTGTAAAGTTTATGGAATGGAAATATAATAAAAGTTTGATGACCACATGTTGCCAGATGGTTACTCAGTGGTATTTGGCGGACTTCTGGGTTTTTAATCTGTTGTCGATGCATCCGTGAGCGTTCCGATAGTGCATTACCTGTCTGGCCAACGTACAGTTCTTCACAATTAGGGCATTTGATGCAGCAGATTAGATTTCTACTTTTGCAGTTCATGTTCGCATTGGTGAATATTTTCCCTGTTTTTGTGTTCATATATGGGCCGGTATGAATTGATCGGCATGTACCGCATCGGCTATCATTGCATTTCGATACAGTGAATGCTTGATTTTTGTTGCTGAGGTCAAACCTTGCCTTTGTTAATAGCCTTTTCAAGTTTTTAGGTTGTCTCTTACTGAGAGTTATATTTTGATCTGTAATGATATTTCTCAATTCCTTACTTTGTGCAAGGATCGGTAAGTTCGCTTTGGCGATATTAAAGATGTTCTGGTGGCGTGGACTTTGTGTCACTATATATATATATATATATATATATATATATATATATATATGAATGTGTATGTATATATGTATATACACACACACACGCACACACACACACACATATATACATAGCTTTTTTCTTATTCTTTAGGTATCTCAACGGAAACGCATTGCAGTACATATCTTCAAGAATATTTCAGTATCTGCTATCTTTGACGGTTATGTAAGTGAAACGCTAATGTTTTTGATTTCTTGTGAATATTTTCAATGCATGCACAATTGTAAAATAAACAGATTTGACTTACACCATGACTGCTAGAATAAGAGCTTCATTATCACGCTGTGGTGTTTCGAAGAATGTCTGTTAATGAAACAGTCGTAGACATTAGTTAGTTTTATATTTTTTTTTATTCTTTTACTTGTTTCAGCTATTTGCCTGCGGCCACAATGAAGGAACGCCAGGACTTATTCCTTGTAATCTTCGTACTTATTCTATCGGTTTCTTTTGCTGAACCGCTAAGTTACGCGGACGTAAACACACCAACATCGGTTGTCGATTGATGTCGGTGGTGGTGGGGACAAATATAGACACAAATATATATATATATATATATATATATATATATATATATATATATATATATATATATATATATGTATAATTAAAACATTAGGGTAAAAAATTGGATATTAATTAATATCGATTTATTACCAGGGAACAAGCACATTAAAAAAATCAGAGAGATTCAGAAAAAATATCTGAGATCTCAAGGGATTATTGTATATGTATATATAAAGAAGGCCACTAGGTGGACTGCTAATGTGTTAGAAGAAGATCACATGTAATGTGTCTGCTAAGACCTAATTGTTCTCAAATGAAATTCAGTGAAATACCAAAACGTATGCGGGCAAGACAATGAAAATTACATAAATATAAATTATCCGTGTACTATTGTTTCGAAATCAACATTCTCTTACCGAAAATATCTGGTTCTCGTCAGCACGAATTGTAAGGTAAATATAATTCTCAGAACCGTATACAAGTTGTTCCCCACTAATGGCGAACGCGCATATGGTTCTGCTAATTACATCTAATGGTAAAATTCAAAAGTCTTCGTTTTGGCGCGCTAATTCCGAAAATATCTCTGCAGAAAATGGTTACTGCATCGCATATACCCACTATTTTTTACCCTAATGTTTTAATTTGATTAACCATAACCAAGTTCTCAAAGTGGGTATATATATATATATATATATATATATATATATATATATACCACAGACTTCTTTCAGCTTCTGTCTACCAAATCCACTCACAAGGTTTTGGTCGGCCCAAGACTATAGTAGAAGACACTTACCAAGGTACCACGCAGTGAGACTGAAACACCAACCTCAGTGTTTAACCGGTACTTATTTTATCGACCCCGAAAGCGATGAAAGGCAAAGTATACCACGGCGGAATTTGAACTCAGAATGTAAAGACGGACGAAATGCCGCTAAGCATTTTGTCCGGCTTGCTAACGATTCTGCCAGCTCACTGCCTTCATTGTAGTCAATATTGAAAACATATTTGTACCATAGATGAGAATGTAACATAAAAACCATATTGTGCACATAATATATTCTCGTTGTTTTGTTTTACATAGTGTTTATTTTGTTCTGCATTTTGCTCGTGGGGAATCACAGAAGCATTTGGTTTCTCTTAGTGAGATTGAGGGAACCTATTCTCGCCCAAACTCCACCGACAGGAGAACCATGAAGAGGTGTAAGCAACTGTACCGTGGACATGAAAATTACTTTCTTATTGTTGACTAAAGAGAAATTGTGAAAATTATTGTACGAGAGGAAACAGATTTATTATTTTTTACATAACTTAGAAGCAGCGCTGCGGATGTGCCAACATGCACGAGCTTGGGACATGGCCGCCCTCACACACTTCTCATGAAGGATTCCGGAAGGAGCTTCATAGACCACTGCAGAGACGCTTCCGGAAAAATTTCAGTAACCGTTGGGAAACCGATTATAGCAGTGACTCGACCAATTCCTAGCAATATCTGAAGGAGGAAATTTTGTATTCCAAAATATTATTATAATATCAGACTATGGATAGTGAAGTGCACTCTGCATTGTTGCGCCATTCAAGACACGTCACATTTGACAAACAATACACAATGCTTCAAGCGAACTACAATACTCTCCTCTCTTTTACTTATTTTAATTTAGATAATATTTGCTTTTTTTGTCTTTCAGAAATTTGAGCCGAAATCAAATACAAAAAATTGAAGATGGCACTTTCTTATTCCTCCCCAAAATAACTGAGATGTAAGTAGTGCAAAACTCTTTGTCTATTGGAAATTTAAGTTAACTTGTTTCACTAAAATCATGAAAGGTAATCAATTCTCAATAGTTTGTTTAATACAATTGACAATAAATAGCAGTCAAGCTGCTTTAAATTTCAGTGGGTCAAAATGATTACTCCCGAGCAATGTGTTTTGTCATTGTACGAGATACTGTCTGTGTTCAAATAACATGAGGAGTAGTTTGATTTAATTTCGGGTCTTCCTGCACAAGACCCGAAGTTTTAGGAGAGGGGGCCAGTCGATTAGACCGACCCCAGTACGCAACTGGTACTTAACACATACATACGCACACACATACATACTGTGACGCCATCACAGTATTTCCATCTGATATCATTTACCGTATTTGATGGCCTATAAGACACACCTTTTTTTTTTTTTACCTAAAAATGGCAACCGATGCTGGTGTGTTTACGTCCCCGTAACTTAGCGGTTCGGCAAAAGAGACCGATAGAATAAGTACTAGGCTTACAAAGAATAAGCTCTGGGGTCGATTTGCTCGACTATAAAAGGCGGTGCTCCAGCATGGCCACAGTCAAATGACTGAAACAAGTAGAAGAGTAAAAGAGTGAGAGTAATCGCCAACTCTATGTTTATACCGAGTGTGGATGCAATAAATTGTTTATAATTACCGGTAATAACATAAAGTTATACAGGTAAGTGGAGGAATTAAAACATTATTTTAGTGGTAATTTATTTTACAAAAGTATAGCCTAGGCTAGGGTGCGTTCTATGTACTCGTGCGTCTTATAGGCCATCAAATACGGTATAAATAAAATTGACTAAAGTAAACAAACTAAATTCACACGAAAATAAATATATTTGCTAATAAAAGGCTGCAATTAGAACCTATCCTTAATTCATATAGATATCTTCTCCCCTAACAAAATATATGCGTTATTAATGATAAAGCTAACTGTCCCCTTTAATCTAATGTTGATTAAATACGTACAACCATTATGCTTATTCTTGGATAAAGAAAACCCCTGTTCTATATTTAAGGGATGAGGAATTACGAAGATTATTTACGTTTGATTGATATTTGTCCTCATCTTGTTTGTTGTTAATACAACGTTTCGGCTGATATACCCTCCAGCCTTCATAATAATAATAACATCGAAAAATACCTTTGGAATGAGAACCCAAGTTCGAAATTTCCCCAAGACACCAGATAAAGGCTGGAGGGTGTATGAGCCGGAACGTTGTGTTAACACACAAGATGAGGACAAATATCCGTCGAATGTAAATAATGTAAATAAGAAAACCTCTGTCATGAAAATATATTTACTAAGTACTGAATATACTTTCTTCTACACTTTTAAAATTTAGATTAGTATAGTGTAGAGAAATCATTCACTTCTATGGTACGAACTACTTTAATCTTTTGCAGCTTGTGTAGAAATTCATTATTACACCTGGTACTCCAAGATAAGTTAGTACCTTAATTATAACAAAATATGTTTTTGCAACACCTTATAAAGGCTGACCTAACAACGTTTAATTGCATCATTAAGTAATGTAGACAGCTATATATGGGTGCACATTCTGGCAACTTCAAACATCTACTCTTATAGGGGACCTCTTTAAGTCATTTGGAGTAAGAAACCAATTTTGGCGTAGCGTTATCCTATTCTTCTACGCTGAAACCCGAAGTAGATCTAGAATAGTAAGTACGTCTTCGACGATGTCACGGACGGCTACGAATGGGTTAAATTAGTGGTTCTCAACCGAGGTCCACATGACCCTTGGGGTCCATACAAAATTTTGGTGGTAAAGTTTATCTGCAATAAACTGGTTATACTTGTGCAATGCACAAAATATTTTAACAGTTTTTTAATACAATTCCTAATAATATTTAATTTTAAAAAATACAAAAGGTTTTTTATTTAAACATCGAATGACTATGAGGGTCCATCCAAGTAAAATAGGAATGAAAAAAAGGGTTCACAGGCAAAAAATGTTTGAGAAACACTGGGTTAAATGTTTAAGTACTTCACAAATAATAATGATGATGATGATGATGATGATGATGATAGTAATAGCGAAATAGAGCCATTGCATGTGTTTATTACTAGTACAATGTCCCTGCCTGGGAGGCGCAATGGCGCAGTGGTTAGGGCAGCGGACTCGCGGTCATAGGATCGCGGTTTCGATTCCCAGACCGGGCGTTGTGAGTGTTTATTGAGCGAAAACACCTAAAAGCTCCACGAGGCTCCGGCAGGGGATGGTGGCGAACCTTGCTGTACTCTTTCACCACAACTTTCTCTCACTCTTACTTCCTGTTTCTGTTGTGCCTGTAATTCAAAGGGTCAGCCCTGTCACACTGTGTCACGCTGAATATCCCCGAGAACTACGCTAAGGGTACACGTGTCTGTGGAGTGCTCAACCACTTGCACGTTAATTTCACGAGCAGGCTGTTCCGTTGATCGGATCAACTGGAACCCTCGACGTCGTAAGCGACGGAGTGCCAACAACAACAACAACAATGTCCCTGCCTGGCACAGGCCCTCGGTCGGTTACGATGACGGGCATTCTAGATGGTCTGGTCAAGAGAACAATCTGTTCATGAAATCAACGTGTAAGTGGATGGACCCTCGAAAGACACGCGTTCCCTTAATGTAGTTCTCAGGAATATTCAACGTGACACAGAATTTGACAAGGCTGGCCCCTTGTGAATTACAGGTACTGATCATGCTTGCCTGCTGAGTGAATGGAACAACGTGAAATAAAGTGTCTTGCTCAAGAGCACAACGCGCTGCTAGGAATCGAACTCACAACCTCACGTTCGTGAGCAGAATAGTTTAAGAACTAAGCCACGCACCTTCACATGTCCCTGCCTAGAGACCACTAAAAAGATGGTTTTAACACCTTTTGAAAAAAACCCGCACGAGTCATAACTTTTATATATCTGCTAAGCTGGGTGGAGGAGTTTGTCTTCCCCTCGCAAAGATAAGGACACAGGAAATGTGTCAAGGCCTAATAGGAAGCGGTCCAGCTTCCTAGGGCTAAATAGCAGTAGTATATTCCCTTATTGGGACTGTCACGTTAAGTTGACAGTATACAACTACTTTATCGCATCACTACTGCTTAAGTCTCTCTGAGAGGTTTAGAAATTTATTATTTCTAAATAATCTCTATTTCTTATCAAATCAAATAGAAGTTCCTCCATTGGTCAGGAGCAAATTCATTTAGAATTATCTTTGTATTTACAGTGACCTCACTCGTAATATCGGGATGGAGTGTGGATGTCACCTACCGGTATTGGTAAACTATACAGAGAAAGCATTCAACAGACGTCTGGTAGTTTTAGGAGCGTGTAATACAAGTGTGGAAAATAGTCGAGAAGGATTCAGGTTTTGGAAGATATTGAAATATTCGCAATGTCAAAGTTAGTAAAATCTTTTTTGTTTCTGTTGTTACTCTTTTAAGTACCACTAACAAAACTCCAGAGTATTCTCTGCTGTTCACATTATGATGATACACATATATATGCATGCATGCATTCCTACCTACCTACCTACCTACCGACCTACCTACCTACATACATACATACATACAAAGCCATAGCTAACCTGTCTTCATCGTGGACCACCACCTTGAACTTAAATACAAAAAGTGATTGTAATATAACTGATAGAGTACAGTAACGCAGAGGTACATTCCTAGGGGACAACCTCTTTGTGACGCTGTTGATACTTTCTGTAACCACCTTGTCATTCATGTTAAGAAAGTCTGAAGGGTATCTCACTGGTTCACAAGGAAACTGTTTCTTTGTGGATGACTTGAAACTATATGCCAAGAATATGCATGAGAGGAAAAGGAGCTTTGACCTGGTTACAACATTCTGAAAGGATATAGGTTGGAGTTTGGTTCGGATAAAAGTTTCTATATTGTTGTGAAGAGAGAAAACTAAACCAGACTATCAGAATATCCATCAATGACTTAACTGTTTCCTTTATATCTGATGAGGAATGTTACAGGTACCTAGGGGTGGATGAAAACGTATCTTACAAAGGCACCTGTAACAAGACACGTGTCACTAAAGAATATTACAGCTGAATAAAGAAATTATGGACCTCGGAACTCTCTGCATTCAATAAAACATTGGTCCACAATGTGTTTGCAGTGCCACTACTCATACCAACATCTACTGAAACTGTGAGTTAATATATGACGCTTAAGTGCGAGAACGGAGAGATATAAGATGGTGAGGAAAGGCGTTACGCGTGTTCTTTGGGTGGGGTGCAAGTGGAGCCGTGGGGAGAAGGGAAGAAAGAAACAAAAGCAGCGAAGGTAAGGGTCAGGCAACTGGGAGTAGAAATATAGATGTTTATTAACATTCTAGTAGTGACCGTTCAGTGGAGGCGCAATGGCCCAGTGGTTAGGGCAGCGGACTCGCGGTCATAGGATCACGGTTTTGATTCCCAGATCGGGAGTTGTGAGTGTTTATTGAGCGAAAACACCTAAAGCCCCACGAGGCTCCGGCAGGGGATAGTGGCGAACCCTGCTGTACCCTTCCACCACAACTTTCTCTCACTCTTTCTTCTTGTTTCTGTTGTGCCTGTGATTCAAAGGGTCAGCCTTGTCACACTGTGTCACGCTGAATATCCCCGAGAACTACGCTAAGGGTATACGTGTCTGTGGAGTGCTCAGCCACTTGCACGTTAATTTCACGAGCAGGCTGTTCCGTTGATCGGATCAACTGGAACCCTCGACGTCGTAAGCGACGGAGTGCCAACAACATAGTGACCGTTCAATATTCGGCTGAGATTTTCGAAGATGATGTTATCTCATGTGTCCTTTATATCCTCATGGTAGAGGACGTGATTTGGATGTTATTGAAGCGGTTGAGTAACCACACAGAGATTTCTTCATGTGGAAGGATTCCGACCATACCCCAAAGTGACTAAAGGTGGACTGACTCATTGTTATAAATTAAAGAACTGTGTGCAATTGGCAGTTCGTGTTGGTAGCGATTCACTGTGAGCCTTTGAGCGTTGAGTCTCCTGTAATACTAATCGTGGCGCACCGTGTATATACTTTCTTCCCTCTGCTTCATTATACATATCCAACAGACAAGGACATAAAATCTCATTAGATCAACGATATATTTTAGTACTCTGTAACATAATTTTAATGATATTGCTGGTTTTACAGCGTAGCATCATTATCATTTTGGGGTTATTTCCCCTTATTCAAGCTCTTCCGTAGTTTTCACAACTTTTTGCAAGCAGAATTTAAAGGGAAAACAGCAACAACTTATCTTTCATGCTTTTCTTACTTGAAACTGTGCCTGAATTCAAACACTTCCAAATGAAAATAAAACCATGTTTATAGTCTTAATAAGTTATTATATAATATGTATTGAATTCAACGCTAACACGTATGTATTTACTTTACATCATAAAGTAAATGTTTGCTATTATTGCTACATTTGATTCCTAATCATAGATATATTCTTATATTCTATAGACTACTCCTTATTTCAACGGGGTTTGCAGTGCCAATCATGTGAGGGGACCATATGCAATGATTCGGACGTGACAATCTGTTCAGGAAATGAGGTAAACTGAAAAGTTATTTTCTTCCTTTCCGTTATAAAATACCCATGGCCGTCACTAACAAGCCGGTATGGCCAAGTAACTTGAACCATGCTTTCGCTAATTGTTTTATGTGCCTATGTAACCGCAAGTAAACATAAACATATTCACGGTCTTCCTCAGGTTGTGAGGAAATAGTACCGACTAGCACTCGGCTAATACTTATTTGTAGTAGACTGAGACAACGTAAAATGAAGGAGTGACCTCTGTCATTTTCTTTCTCCGATAAGCATGACTATACACAGAGTATGGTGTGGTGTACATAGCCTGAAGTTAGTTGGAAGCCAAGTCATTTGCTCAATGACATAAAGTCGCTAGACTTAGATGTGGTAGCCACCAGCGAGACCAGGAGCTCTGGAACGCACGCTGTCGTTCCCATTTTCGATGATTTTTATGAGCTGTTGAGTTCAGGCAATAGATTGGCTCTGTTATCCCGGAAATCCTTAGATATCAAGGTACGAGCAATTCTTCTGAACCCGGAAGGTAAGTCGGTGGGCCTGGATGCTGCATAAAGATGTGGTAGACGAGGTTGAAAGGTATGAGGACAGGTTTTCCCCTTTGGTAGAGGCCTCGTCGAATTTTTCAAGTTTCACTTGAAAAGGAATGGTGAGAGTGAAGAAGATGGTGCTGTCCTGGAGTGAATTTAGTAAAAGGTAGGCGTGCTTTATGAAAATGGTAACACTGAATGAAATGGCTCTTAACATAAGCCTGGAAGGTGGAGAAAGACATTTGGAGGGAGCGCTTGTCTTCGTTCAGGGTGATGTTGGCTCTGTATGCTTCCTCAATTGACCTGAAATGGAGAGCCTCTTGCACCATCATCATCTTCCCAGCTCGAGCCAGACAGACAGTACTTTACGCAATATGCGTGCGGTTCCAAGTAATGCCGACTTTTGCAATGTATCTAGATTGTAGGGTATCTCTAAGGTTTTCAGATGTTTTTGCAAGTTGGGTAGTTTTGAACCCAATGTTCTGATGACAATAGGAATAACCTTTATGTTCGACTCTCGTAGCTGCCACATCTTAGCGATCTCAATTCCCAGGTCCCCATATTTATCAACTTTTTCTCTTTCTTTCATGATGATATGTTGATCTCCTGGCACTGCTACGTCGATTATTAGACACTCTTGTTTGTCCCTCCTAAAGTTTACGACATCCGGCCTTCGGTGCTCTAACTCTTTGTCTGTCTGGAAATCAAAGTACCAGAGGATTTTTGCTGTCCCCTTTTCGTCCATTATCTTTTCTGGTGTATGTTGGTACCAAGCACCCATAAACTCATATTCATACTTACAAAATAGTGGCCAGTGGAGGTTTTGGGCCACTTAGTCGTGTCTACGTGTGCACTCTTTCCACGCAAGACTTTCACAAGCACTAACAATCTGAGTCACATTATCGACCCTCTTCCCACACATTCTGCAGAGGTCCAATGCACTTGCGTGGTATATATTCTTTTTCACTGAGTTGGTATTCAATGTCTGGTTCTGAGCCGCGATGATTAGGCTTTCAGTATTCTTTTTTAGGTCACCCTTCTTGAGCCGCCTCCATGATGCTCCCTGGTCTTTTAATTTGTTGGTCTCACGGTGGAACTGACCATGTAATCCCATACGGAGTAGGGTTTCTTCTCTCTCGTTGTTCGAAATTCATGAGCACTCTCAAGTCCATTTTTGTTAACTCCTTCTGCACTAGCAACATAATGGTCTTCTTTGCCGTTTACCAAATATTCTGCTATGTTTCTTCTTTCACTGTTGATGAACTCCCGTACGCTAATCAGCCCACAACCACTCTTACCTCTCATGTAGAGCCTGTGTATATTTGCCTTAGGGTGGGGGGTACCATCCATATTCATTGTCTTTCGGGTAGTGCGATCGAGTTGGTCAATCTCCGCTTGTGTTCATCTCAGGATGGGTGCACTATAGCGGACTACAGCAACAGCCCATTTGTTGATGATAGTCACAAGGTTCCTTGAGTTGAGCTTTGACTTCAAGAGAAGTTTAAGGCGCTTGAAATATGCAGTGACGACTTTGACTTTCATTTCTCTGTGCAAGATATTGTCCAACTTCAGGATCCCAAGGTACATGTACATATCATCATCCGGGTCTTCCATTCTCTCTCCGTTTGGCAATTCTATGCCCCTACAATTTACTCTTTTCCCTCCACTTCATAGTAAGCACCGCACACTTCAAGATACCGAATTCCATTCCTATATCCTTGCTGCACATTTGCACAGTCTCAACCAGCTTCTCCATTTCAATGTCTGTTTTTGCGAACAGTTTTAAATAATCCATGAGGAGAAGGTGGTTATAAAATTGAAACTGAGAGACTGATGATGTCATTCCATCAACGTGTGGACGCTGGTTGCTCTCGTTCATACTTTAAATTTGAATTTCTATAATTTTGAATTTTTATCACTTCTTATTTTGGACTCGACAAAGACAGGTTTGCTATCGTTCAACCAATAAAATATCTATAGCAATCGCATCGCGCTCTTCGTCTTGTCTGTTATTATTAATTATTATTATTATTATCATTATTATTATTATTATTATTATTATTATTATTATTATTATCATTATTATTATTGTTATTATCATCATCATCATGATCATGATCATCATCATCATCATCATCATCATCATCATCATCATCATTATTATTATTGTTCAGTAGTTTTATTTTTATAACGTGCTTTCACTTCACTACCGAGCGCAGCTCTGTGTGCCTTGGGTATGTGCTGTGGTTTGCTGTGGTGCTCTTATGGTTACTGTATTGAAAGTGTTTTGCGTAGGATGTGTGCAGTACCCAGTAGTGCAATTTTCTGTATGTTATATATATTTGTAAGTCCTGGTGTTTTTGTTATGTAATTGTCTGAATATTTTTTTGTTATATCTAAGGCACCTACTATGATAGGAATTGTTTCTGTTTTTAGATTCCACATTCGAGTTACCTCTATTATTATTATTATTATTATTATTATTATTATTATTATTATTATTATTATTATTATCATTATTATTAGTCGTAGTAGTAGTAGTAGCGGCATGACATTTATTCACTTTTATATTTATTGTTATAGTCTGTATGTATGACGAATGTGTCAACAACTGGTTTTACACGGAAGGTTGTAAGATCCTGTCGTGCATATAACGAATGTATGGGAACCATGGCAAACAAGTTCAAAACGTGCCGAGTGTGGGTTGGGAACATAGATTGCGCTTCTTGTTGCTCCGGAAATTCATGCAACAAGCATCTCTTTGTTGGTGAGTGTTATTTCTTCTGTTATATATTTAGACGTGGTTTAAGACGATTTCTAATTGACAAAGCATTTAATCGGTTGATAAGAACAGAGAATAATAGTTTATGTATCAAGATAATAATAAACCCCAGTGCTTATTATTTTAAACATTGTACTTATTCTATTGGTCTGTTCCGCCGAACCTCTAAGTTACGAGGACGTAAATACGCCAACACCGGTTGTCAACGTGTGGTAGGGGGCCAAGCACAGACACAAATACACACATACATAGACATACATAAATATACATGCATACATACTCACACACATACATACATACATATACATATATATATTTATACACACAGACACACACACACATATTCTTTCTTTTCTTTTATTCTTTTACTTGTTTCAGTCATTTGACTGCGGCCATGCTGGAGCACCGCCTTTAGTCGAAACAAATCGACCCCAAGACTTATTCTGTGTAAGCCTAGTACTTATTCTATCGGTTCTTTTTGCCGAACCGCTAAGTTACGGGGACCTAAACACACCAGCACCGATTGTCAAGCGATGCTGGGGGGACAAACACAGAAACACAACATATACACACATACATATATATATACATATATACGACGGGATTCTTTCAATTTCCGTCTACCAAATCCACTCACAAGGCTTTGGTCGTCCCGAGGCTATAGTAGAAGACACTTGCCCAAGGTGCCACGCAGTGGGACTGAACCCAGAACCATGTGGTTGGTAAGCAAGCTACTTACCACACAGCTACTCCTGCGCCTAAATTTATATTTATATCTTCGCCGTGTATATCTTACGTACTTTGTGCATGTAAAACTCCTGTCTCATTTATAACAGCACCATTTCCCTTCCGTGTTTATTTTCTTCCGTAGGATCGCACTTCGTAATCCATTTAGCTTACACAAGAAACACGACTTTAGAAACCGCTCCTAGAGAAATAGCCGAAGTTGTAAGTATAACTTATTAATTCTTTCTTTCTCTCTTTGTCTCTTCCATTTATATGTGTGCGTACTTGTGACTCTGTGTGTGTGTGTGTGTGTGTGTGTGTGTGTGTGTGTGTGTGTGTGTGTGTGTGAGTATGCGTGCTTTTGAATGTGTGTGTGTGCGTGTTATGGATTTAGGGGTTGTCAGCAATAAAGGACATGTGATGTCTCCTTCTTTCCACAAGGCCTTAGAGTTGACTCTGCCACTTACATTGAGGTCCTGGAAATAATTGTTAAGCCCTGGATAGACAGTGTATGCAATGGAAGGTCATATGTGCTTCAGTAAGACTCTACACTATCACACATGGCTCTTGTAACACAGGAATCGGTGGCTGAAAATTTTCATGATCACATAACCCCTAACATTTAGCCTCTTAATTTCCCAGATCTCAATCCATTGGACTATTACATGTGGAGCATTGCTGAGAGAGAGGTCAATGAACATGGCCATAACACCAAAGATTCTTTGAAAGCTGCCATAGTCAGTGTAATGTCCCAAATGAATCAGGACCACTTGATTCAAGCATGTAGATGATTTAGATCTCATATAGAAGCAGTTGTTGAAGCTGAAGGTGGCTTTATTGAATAAGATTATAGAAAAGAAGGTTTATTTTTATCCTCATAGCATTTTTTGATAAATAAAGTTATTATCTGTTTTTTTTTTGTTAACATAAATCTGTTCTCAAATATCTTACGCATCCTGTACTATGTATTTAAAAATCGGAGAATAAATATTATTATGCTGTATCATTATAGTTACTATTATACTATGAGTCTTCCATTGTAGCATTCTCTGCCTAACTTGCAAAACCTTTCGTTCATAAACATTATATGTAGTATATGTGTGTGTGTGCGTGCGTGTATATATATATGTATGTATTCATGTATGTATCGTATCTATGCATGTATGTATGCATATACATACATACATATATATATATATATATATATATATATATATATATATATATATATATATATATATATATATATATCCATTGCAGATGGAGAACGGACTTTCAAAAAAACTAAATGGAATATTCAGAGTTGAATATTGTGGGTAAGCATAAACTTTTATCACGATTATTCCAATTTGTTTTTGCTCGAAGTATTCCAGTGCTTTTTAACGCATATATAAAATATTACAATAATTGATAATGTTGTACTTTAGACCCAAACTATTCAAAATTCATACTTTCAATCAAGTCTTTGTAATACAGTAATCCCTCGACTGTCGCGAGTGTTACGTTTCCAAATCCTCCGCGATAGGTGAAAATCCGCGAAGTAGAAACAGTACTGTACTGTATATTTTAAAAAAAATTATTTTTATAATTGGTATATATTTATTTTATTATAAATGCAAAACAACACCACAGGTGTTTTTCTGTACCTGCTCGTAGTAATAGCATCGATAGCAAGGTAAAGAATGTTTTGTCAACACTCATCAGCCTTGACACATTGCTATCCATAATCGGTAAATAAAAGTTTGGATAGTCAGTGGACCGTATTATATAATGGTAACATTTAGAGTTCTATAATGAAAACAAGGTCATCTTCTTTAGAAGCAGATAAATGTATGTGTGTGTATGTATGTGCATACGTTTACGCACGTGAGTGCATACAGTATATGCGTATATATATATACAGTATGTAGAGTATATGCGTATATATGAGGATGTGTCTGCCTATGCGTTATCACATATAACTATGCATGCTTCTGCAGACATGTACTAAAAAATCTGGTGAGTGTTGTTGAAACTAATAATAATTATTACTTCCTTTCTATTTGAAAATCCTATTTCAGGTTAGTTCATGATTCGGAAATATTTACAATACACTGCACGGTGCCTAAAAGCAATATTAAAGATGATGTTGAAACGAAGGTATCCTACACCTTGTATAATTTACAAGAATTGAAAGACAAAGGAGTTTCGGAAAATATGGAAATATTAATTCGTGAAAGTAAGTGATGAAATTTTTAGAATTTTTATTGCCTTCAAAATCATCATTGAGGCAGCGAGCTGGTAGAATCGTTAATATGTTCGATGAAATGCTTAGCGGTATTTCGCACGTCGCTACATTCTGGATTCAAAATCCGCCGACTTGCATCCTTTCGGAGTTGATGAAACAAGCATCTGTTACACACTTTTATTAACGTGTCTTCTTGACTCCAGAAATGAAATAAGACCTTGTAGGAGATGCGTCGATTACGTCGACACCAGTGCTTCACTGGTATTTATTTCACCCGCGTGATAAAGATTCTCTCAGCAGAATAATAATAATAATAATAATAATAATAATAATAATAATAATAATAATAATAATAATAACAATAATGATAATAGACAAAAATAAATAATAATGACTTCAAATTTTTGCTGCAAGGGCAGCTTATGGGAGAGGATAAAGTTGATTACATCGATCCCTGTGTTTCACTGGTACTTAATTTATCGACCCCGAAAGGATAAAAGGCAAAGTTGACCTCGGCAAAATTTGAACTCAGAACGTAGTGATTGGCGAAATACTGCTGAACATCTTCTCCAGCATGCTAATGATTCTGCCAGCTTACTCACCAACTTAATGATAGTGATAATCATTTCTACTAAAGGTACAAGGCCGGAAATTTTGAGGGATCCCTTTAATATGATTATTATATAATTATCAATTTAGTATATATATATATATATATGCTATATAGGCTTTGAAAAGGCGACGTTTATATATATATATATATATATATATATATATATAAACGTCGCCCTTTCAAAGCCTCGCCAGGCTCATGGGCCCGGTTTCCCGGTTTCTATGGCGTATGTGTTCCCCCCCACCCCACCAGCTGGACGGGACGCCAGTCCATCGCAGCGTTACTCAAGAAACAGGAAGAAAGAATGAGAGAAAGTTGGGGCGAAAGAGTACAACAGGGGTCGCCACCACCCCCTGCCGGAGCCTCGTGGAGCTTTTAGGTGTTTTCGTTCAATAAACACTCACAATGCCCGGTTTGGGAATCGAAACCGCGATCCTCCGACCGCGAGTCCGCTGCCCTAACCACTGGGCCATAGCGCCTCCACTAACACACACACACACACACACACACACACACACATATACCCTGTATGTATATATATATATGTATATATATATATATATATATATATATATATATATATATATATATATATGTATGTATATATATATATATATATATATATGTATATATGCTATTGTTCTCAAATCAACCAGCACATCCAAACTATTCTACAACAAACGCTACTTCTACTACTGCTGCTGCTGCTGCTGCTACTACTACTACTACTACTACTACTACTACTACTACTACTACTACTACCACTGCTACTGCAATGACTGTTGCTATTACTATGCTACCACCGTGACCACCACCACCACCAACACCACCAACACCGCCACCACCACCACCGCTACTACTACTACTACTACTACTACTACTAGTTTGATTGAAACACACTTGCTCATTGTCGTTTATAAATTTGTATTTTTAGTATATAAAGCCATGCAAATTCGTTACTTTCTACCTTTTTGCTTCATTTTCAGACATTTGCGGTGAAGATACAACATCAAATAACGGTGAAACTTTTAAGTGGCCGCTAACAAAAGTAGGAACTACTGCAACGTTGACATGTCGTGCGAATATCGCCACAAGAAACTGGTTCGTTTGAATTGTATCACTTGTTTTCTCTCAAATTTTGAAGTTTCTAGTGTCGTCTTTTTGTGAGAGAATATCATATGGCTGTGGAGGCGCAATGGCCCAGTGGTTAGGGCAGCGGACTCGCGGTCATAGGATCGCGGTTTCGATTCCCAGACCGGGCGTTGTGAGTGTTTATTGAGCGAAAACACCTAAAGCTCCACGAGGCTCCAGCAGGGGACGGTGGCGAACCCTGCTGTACTCTTCCACCACAACTTTCTCTCACTCTTACTTCCTGTTTCTGTTGTGCCTCTAATTCAAAGGGTCAGCCTTGTCACACTCTGTGTCACGCTGAATATCCCCGAGAACTACGTTAAGGGTACACGTGTCTGTGGAGTGCTCAGCCACGTGCACGTTAATTTCACGAGCAGGCTGTTCCGTTGATCGGATCGACTCGAACCCTCGACGTCGTAAGCGACGGAGTGCCAACAACATTTAATAAGACACCTCGTCAGATTAAGCTGATTGAATTAATAACCATCGGTTCAGATCACATTAAGCAGCTATTGGTAGAATTTTGGTTTAAGCACCCCCATGTAATCCCTCGTAACTTTTTGTATTTTTGGAATTTTCAGGAAGCATTTGCGAATTTGTGTTCTACACACAGGAATTCATATGATTATGGGAAAAAATTTAACTCCCTCCACGCGCCATAAATCCTAAAAGTTCCACTATTTTTCGAATTTTGTGTTTTTAAACAAGAATCTAAAATACGGACAGTCCGAGTTTTTTTTGCTTAAATCCCAGTAATGGACCACCCATCGGTGCATCATTATTCCATTAAATGTATTTACGGGAAGAAAATATTGAAAAACATCAATACATGTCAGCGAGACAAAGCAATGAGGAAGGTGTCAGGTGGTCGTGAGATGTGCTGAAAATAACGGCTAAATCGCCCTTACATCACATACAAAAAGAATTGTATAATCGCATGAATTCCTTTGTTTAGAACACAAATTCGCAAAACTTTTTCTGAAAATTTCTAAAAATAAAGTTATGAGGGATTCTGTGCTACTATTTTACATTTTGCACAGTCTGGAACTTAACTACTGAACTACCAAGGCCTCCTTTGTTGCCAACATTTGCCAAACCCTGGCCTTATACCGAAATTTGAAATCAGCATTTGACAAATCTTTAAGGCGGTGAGCTGGTAGAATCGCTAGCACACCAGGCAGAATGCTTAGAAGCATTTCGTCTGTCTTTATGTTCCGAGTTCAAGTCCCACAGAGGTCGACTTTGTCTTTCACTCTTCTGGAGTCAATGAAATAGGTACGAGCCGAGCATTGGGGCTGATGAAATCGACTTCCTTTCTTCCCCGAAATTGCTGGCCTTGTCAATAATTTAAAGTCAATACTAGACAAAGCTTTAACGCGTCGGGCTGGGAAAATCGTTAGAAACGTCGGGCTAAAAGTTTAGCGGTATTTTGTCCGTCTTTACATTCTGAGTTCAAATTCCACCGAAGTCGATTTTGCGTTTCATCCTTCCGAGGTCAATAAAATAAGTATCAGTTGAATACTGGTGGTCTTGGACTGAAATTTGAAACCAATGTTAGACAAAGCTTTAAAGAATTTGTAGGGATTCATATTGCAATATTTAAAAAAAAAAATCTGATCTTTAATTTGAAAATATTTTACATCGTTTTCGAAAAGAGTGAGGTGGACTAAATAATAAATTAGTGACAAAATACACCAAAGAATATATCTCTATTTCGCTAGATTATGAGTTCAATTCTCGACCAAGTCTTTGTTTTCTTGTATTTCTCTGAGATGGATAAATAAGCATGACTGATAATATTTTACATTTATTTTCAGTTCTCCCAGAACGACCGCACTTAGTCAAAATATGACATCTCTAAAGTGTTCACAAGTTTCAGGTGTCTGGCAAAAACCAGACATGTCTAAATGTAACGATACAAAGTGGATCTCTCGGAAACTGGAAGATCTGAAGAATCAAGATATCAATGAACGTGAGTGAGCAGTTGTGTTTCGAAATTTTTGTTGGTTGTTGGCACTCCGTCGCTTACGACGTCGAGGGTTCCAGTTGATTCGATCAACGGAACAGCCTGCTCGTGAAATTAACGTGCAAGTGGCTGAGCACTCCACAGACACGTGTACCCTTAACGTAGTTCTCGGGGATACTCAGCGTGACACAGTGTGACGAAGCTGACCCTTTGAAATACAGGCACAACAGAAACAGGAAGTAATAGTGAGAGAAAGTTGTGGTGGAAGAGTACAGCAGGGTTCGCCACCATCCCCTGCCGGAGCCTCGTGGAGCTTTAGGTGTTTTCGCTCAATAAACACTCACAACGCCCGGTCTGGGAATCGAAACCGCGATCCTATGACCGCGAGTCCGCTGCCCTAACCACTGGGCCATTCCACCTCCACTGTGTTTCGAAATAGCCTTATAGTAACAGCTGTAGTAGTTATAGTTGGAAGAGGAGGGAGAGGATGGGTGTAGTACTACAATCAGTAGATTAGTCCTGTCATGGTCGTTGTCATCTGCGGCGGTGACCCGAACAAAATGTTTTTATTCTGTTACTAATGCCTTTATATATATATGTATATATATATACTCTTTACTCTTTACTCTTTTACTTGTTTCAGTCATTTGACTGTGGCTATGCTGGAGTACCGCCTTTAGTCGAGCAAATCGACCCCAGGACTTATTCTTTGTAAGCCTAGTACTTATTCTATCAGTCTATTTTGCTGAACCGCTAGGTTACGGGGACGTAAACACACCACCATTGGTTGTCAAGCGATGGTGGGGGGACAAACACAGACACACAAACATATACACACATACATATATATATATATATATATATATATATATATATATATATATATATATATATATATATACACATATATACGACGGGCTTCTTTCAGTTTCCATCTATCAAATCCACTCGCAAGGCTTTAGTCGACCCGAGGCTATAGTAGAAGACACTTGCCCAAGGTGCCACGCAGTGGGACTGAACCCAGAACCATGTGGTTGGTAAGCAAGCTACTTACCACACAGCCACTCCTGCGCCTATATATATATATATATATATATATATATATATATATATATATATATATATATATATATATATATGTATGTATGTATGTATGTGTGTGTGTGTGTGTGTGCGTGTGTGTGTGTGTGTGTTTGAAAGTTTATAAGAATTACTTAATACTGTGTTGAAGTGTAAATGTAACCTTAAACAAAAACGGGTCGCTTATCTAAGGATTAATATTGATGAACTGAGAACATTTAGCAATCTCTATGCTATATGAAATTGCGGTTGTTAATTAACATCCAGTAGTTCATTAATAATTATGTTAATAATTGTGTGACGTATAATTTGCCTCTAGTATTTCATGTCAAAGTGACTGTAAATATCCTTAAATTTCATTTTCAATTTTCCGTTGCAGGAAATATTGAGAAAACTGTGAAAGAATTTGTGAATGTTTCGCAGACATCAGAGTATTTCAAAAAAGAAGCCATTGGCTTGAGTATAAGCATTCTAGAGAAACTGATGCCATTGATATCGAGAGTACCCGCTGATATAACCCTGGACCAAATTTCTGCGAGTATCAACAATTTAATGAACGCACCTGAAGGCGTTTGGGCTGGGGCAGAACAAGCTGATGGATCTACCAGCAGGTAAAATTCAAACTTAAGTTTGCTGCCACTAGTCGTAGTTGTAGTAGTAGTAGTAGTAGTAATGTTTGTGGTGGTGGTAATAGCATTAGTGGCACTCCGTCGGTTACGACGACGAGGGTTCCAGTTGATCCGATCAACGGAACAGTCTGCTCGTGAAATTAACACGCAAGTGCCTGAGCACTCCACAGACACGTGTACCCTTAACGTAGTTCTCGGGGATATTCAGCGTGACACAGAGTGTGACAAGGCTGACCCTTTTGAAATACAGGTACAACAGAAACAGACAAAAGTTGTGGTGAAATAGTACAGCAGGGTACGCAACCACCCTCTGCCAGAGCCTCGTGTACCTTTTAGGTGTTTTCGCTCAATAAACACTCATACTGCCCGGTCTGGGAATCGAAACCGCGATTATACGACCGCGAGTCCGCTGCCCTAACCACTGGGCCATTGTGCCTCCACCGATAGTATTAGTTGTAATATATATAATATATTGTGGTGTTAATTACTAATAGTTGAGACCATCCTTGATATCATCATCATCATCAATAACATTTAACATCTGTTTTCCATGCTGGTATGGATTGGACGGCTTAACAGGAACTTTGCCTTTCATCCTTTCGGGGTCGATAAATTAAGTACCAGTTGCGTACTGGGGGTCGATATAATCGACTTAATCCCTTTGTCTATCCTTGTTTGTCCCCTCTATGTTTAGCCCCTTGTAGGCAATAAAGAAATCAGAAACGTTAGCATGCCGGGCGAAATGCTTAGCGGTATTTCGTCTACCGTTACGTTCTGAGTTCAAATTCCGCCGAGGTCCACTTTGCCTTTCATCCTTTCGTACCAATTACGCACTGGAGTCGATGTTATCGACTTAATCCCTTTGTCTATCCTTGTTTGGACCCTCTATGTTTAGCCCCTTGGGGGCAATAAAAAAATAAGAAACACTTGAAGAGACTCAACACGTTTCTTATTGCTTCAACCGACACAAACTAAAGCGAAAATACTTATCAATTACATGGCAAGCCTTAATATACTCATTGTACTAAACTCAAACTGCTTGACTTGAGGAGAGCAATTAAGTTTATCAATCCATAGTATTTCTGAATAATTTTTTTTCGCCCTTTCAAAGCCTAGCCAGGCTCATGGGCCCGGTTTCCCGGTTTCTATGGCGTATGTGTTCCCCCTAGCACTTCATCGCAGCGTTACTCAAGAAACAGGAAGAAAGAGTGAGAGAAAGAGTACAACAGGGGTCGCCACCACCCCCTGCCAGAGCCACGTGGAGCTTAGGTGTTTTCGCTCAATAAACACTCACAACGCCCGGCCTGGGAATCGAAACCGCGGTCCTCCGACCGCGAGTCCGCTGCCCTATCCACTGGGCCATTGCGCCTCCATTTCTGAATAATTAGCTGAACTTAATTACTGTGTCTTAAATATTTTCTTGGTGTACATCTATTTGAGAAATATACTCAAAATTAACTTTGACTACATTTACTGTAGTAGTAGTAGTAGTAGTAGTAGTAGTTGTAGTTGTAGTAGTAGTAGTAGCAGTAGCTGTAGTAGTAGTAGTAGCAGTAGTAGTAGTAGCAGCAGTAGTAGTAGTAGCAGTAGTAGTAGTAGTAGTAGTAGTAGTAGTAGTAGTAGTAGTAGTAGTAATGGTAGCAGTAGCGGCAGCGTCGTTAATAATAGTTGCATCAACCAAAACAGTAGCAACCGCAGAAGTGTACGAGAAACATTAGCAACAGGAGCATTCAGAGATTTGTTAATCAATACAGTTCACGTTTATATTAATAACTATGGAAGACTGGTGGGAATATTATCTGTATGGACTTCAAGGCAACCTAGCGGTTGCTATTTGGTTAGAAAATGTAGGAGTTAGTTATAGGTTTACCTACTGAATTAATTTACCGATACTGTTTTTGTACATAGGGTAAATGTGGTTTATTTGTTGTAGTTAAATTAATGATGTTAGTGTATAATCCTTCCTAGAATTAAGATTGAATGAATGTGGTGATATCTAAAGTATGTTTGTTTCTAAACGACACTAATTTTAGTGCTGTTGACACCGCCGGATTGAATGGTACTGTCCAGGTGTCGAAACCATAGTGATATCCGTGCGGCAGCTGATGATGGAAGTATGTTGGATTGTTGGTACGGCTGTTATTGTATGTGCGGATTAGTTCTTTTAAGACATCCATTTGGTACATAGTTAATTACGTATTTGAAACCATCTCAATTACAAATTGTTTTCTTGGTTTTCTCACAGAATGCTGAAAATTATAGAAGCAATCCCAGAAATGATTCCATTGAAAGAGCAACAAGTCACAGTTTCATATCCCAATTTTGGTTTTGGTGTTAGCAAAGTGGACAAGGACACTTTCAATGGCCTTTCCTTTAGAATTTTATATGGAAATAATGAAACAAAAACTACGGTACAGTACTTTTTCAACAATACTCTCTTTTAACTGTTTGTTCATAAACATTAGAATCTGTATATGGGCGCGCACGTCTGCACACACACACACACACACACACACACACACACACACACACACACACACACATGTAATTGGGAATAACGAAAATGTTTATTCAGGAAGCAGAAAGACTACTGAGTCCATCAATCATTAGTTGACCAACGTAGAAATCCCTATGGCTGCTTGCCTATGGGCTGGTGGGATTGGGTGATGATTGTAGTAATGTAGTAGTCGTAAGGACGTAGAATTTACAACAGTAGTAGTAGTAGTAGTAGTAGTAACAGCAGTAGTATTTTATGTTTATGAATTGCATTTTTCCTTTGGCTTTCTTCCTCCAGGTACATAACTCCTCATACGAGGGTCACCATGAGCAAGATATCAAAAAGTTTAACTACATTTCATTACCAAAGAGTCTTTTAAACCAACTGAGCAACGACGAACGACTAAACGTTTCAAGGATTACATTTTCTTCTATGCGAGATGATATGCTATATAGGGTATGGAACCAAAATTGTAAATCTTCTTCTTCTTCCAGCTGATTAGAGAATACATGAATTCATTGATACGTTTTTTGTTTTTATTCTGAACAGTGCTTGTAAAATTTTGTCTTAGAAAAACATTTTTTAAAGAATTTGGCATGTTAAAAACATCTCATTCAGAAATAATTATTAATGAATCATTAGACACCGGCGTTTCGGCTTGATTTGACCTCCTCAGATACAGAGACTCCTCATATTCTGAGTTAATAATTTAGAATCTTCGTTCCAATATGTAACTAAGCAAACAAAGCATTCACTGATTTATGCAGAAGCTGGCCGAGTTTTAATTTAATTAATCTGATGCATTTGAAAGGCATCAGATTAATTCTATGCCATTCCAAAGAAATTTCAATAGTTTGTCTATGCTTCTTTTAGACTAGTAGCTAGCTCTTGTTTCATAAATCCTAAATAATATAAAGCTTTCCTTTCATATGTCCCAAGTTATAATGGAGATTTAAAAGAATCGTAAATATTTATCACATAAGCATGGACATCGTATTACATGCGATACACAAGACAGCAAACGGTTAACATATGAATGTGTATAATATATTTATAATGTGTATACAATTATAGAACCGGACTAGCTGTATTAGTTTGACTTATTTTAACACACCAAGGCATTTAAGAGAAATTTCACACACACACTAGAATGTTCCTTGTGCCATTCAGTAACAACTTTAGCCGTGTGAATTGGCGCATTATCATCCTGAAAAATTGCGCTTCCCCCCCGAAAACAGTTCTGCAACCATAGGATGAATTTGATCAGATAAAATGCTTAAATAGTCTTGACTATTAATTCTTCCACGAAGGGAAACCATTGGGCCGGCAGATTTCCACGATATAGCCCTCTCCCCGCCCCGATCGTCAGAGATCCTCCTCCATGTTTAACAGTTGGAAGAAGGCAGTCTGGGTCAATTTCTTCTTTTGGCTGCCTCCACACGTATACTCGGCCGGTGGTTGGAAATAAGGTAAAGGATGACTCGTCCGAGAAAATAACATTCTTCCACTGCTCTTGGGACCAATTCTGTAGGTTTTTACTCCACTCTAAATGCTTTACAACGTTTGTTTTTGAAAGTAGTGGTTTTCTGGTTGCAGCCCTCTCGTGAAATCTGGCTTTGTGCAGCTCCTGGCGAACACTTTTTGTGGAAACTGGGTTCTCGAGGTGGTCATTAAGCTCTGCAGTAATTTTGGGAACTGTACTTTTGTGATCCTTTCTAACAATTCGTGTAAGCGTCTGATGGTCTCTATCTGAAAGTTTTGGTTTTCTTCTGGAGTTTTGTTTCAATGAAGAGGTTTTTCCCTCTTTCTCAAAGGCTGTCATTAGTTTCGAGACAGTACTTCTTGATACACCAAACATTTCGACTGTTTTCGTTACGCTAGCGCCTGCCATACGAGCACCAACAATTTGACCTCTTTGCAAGTTCGATAGATCTGTCATTTTAATGAATTTTCATTACCTTTTTCTGATGATATCTGAAATGAAACAGCAATTTTAGAAAAAAAACATTAAGCAACATTAATAATAAATCAAAAAAAGATTAAAATAATCAAGCTTTTGACTGTTTTATAGATATTTCAAAATTATGATACTATGATGGTAGGTGTTTCCATTATTCTATCCAACCCATGTATAAATATATATATATATATATATATATATATATATATATATATATATATATATATATATATATTGTGTGTATATATATATATATATATATATATATATATTTATATATATATATATATATTGTGTGTATATATATATATATATATATATTGTGTATATATATATATATATTGTGTATATATATATATATATATATTGTGTGTGTGTGTGTATATATATATATATATATATATATATATGTATATATATACATATATATATATATATATATATATATACATATATATATATATACATATATATATATATATATATATACATACATATATATATATATATATATATATATATACATATATATATATATATATATATATATACATATATATATATATATATATATATATACATATATATATATATATATATATATTGTATATATATACATATATATATATATATATATATATTGTATATATATATATATATATATATATATATTGTGTATATATATATATATATATATATTGTGTATATATATATATATATATTGTGTATATATATATATGTATTGTGTATATGTATGTATATATATATATATATATATATATATATATATATATATATATATATATATATATGCATACACACACACACACACACACACACACATACACACACGCTCCCATGACTCTTTCAAAGGAGATAACGTTAAAACTCAGGTAAATAAGTTAGTTTTTATTAAACATAACTAGACGGGAAACTTTTTGATAACACCTCGTATATCATTGTTTTTATATCCTGGTATTGGATAATAAATAATTTAACGAAGCGAGGGAGAAAGAAACTAATTACACGACGCAATACGATTACTATTACATGAGGTCAAACACCCACTACCATCGGCTCACAGTGAACTGCTTGCCCAATTGCTCACAGTACTTTATTTCATAGCAATGCGTCAGTCCACTTTTAGTCGTTTGGAGGTGATTAAAATCCTCCCATAACAGTTGTATTAAGTTGTACTGATAATGTTGTAATGATGATGTAATAATGTCTAAGTATAACGACACTATAGTTTGGTTTCATACTTTAACATTGTATTAAACTCGTTTATTGACTTCTATTTGCAGGCAATATTAAACTCTAGTAGCAAACCAAAAACGAAAATTAACAGTCATATTATTGCTGCAAGTATTCCTAATATCCCAGTAACCGACCTTGATGAACCAGTTACCATATCATTCATATTATTAGATCAGGTAATACCTACGTATTTATCATTTCTGCTGCTGTGTAACAAGATTTTTTGTCTTTGGCTACCAACTGTTATTTTCTATTTGCTTACCCTTAGAAAGAATGAAAAATGGCTAATATTTCCTTTTCAAACTTTGCTTTTGTTATGATATCTATTCCAACCCCAAAGAATCCCTTTCAGCTTATGGCTATGATGCTTCCCCACTACTCCTGATCATGATCAGAAAGCACATATTATCAGCCATTAAGGGATACGCTCAAGTGGTTAAGGTCAAGCAGCTCATAAGCGAATCTGTACTATTGAGCAGAATATTTGCTATAACGATATTTCTGCTTCAGCAACTCAGCACTGGATCTGTGTGAAATGTAATGGAAAATAGGTCAGTTTCAAAGCATTGATGCCCAGGTCAGAAAAGCAAAGTTTGAAGGGAATAGTCATTATTTCCTTTGATAGAAGCAAATAAGAAATAACACTGAACAAAGACGAAATACAATTAATAACACTTTGTTTCGCATTATTAATGGTGGACAATCTAAGGCGGCGAGCTGGCAGAATCGTCAGCACGCCGGGCGAAATGCTTTGCGGTATTTCGCCCACAATTTACGTTCATTTTTTACTTTTCATTTGAAAAGGAAAGTGTGGCTGGAGAGGAGATGTCTGTCGGAGTGTACGTTCCAAAAGAGATGGAAGCATTTTGCACGAGTATTGTGCGTGCAAGGAACCGTGTGAATAGTCAGAAAAAAATAATGAAAAAAAAAAAAAGGTGCCAGCGATAGATTGGGGCTTGTGGGGTCGGAGCGTGGCCTGATCATCGCTTCATTTGTGTTGTCTAACGTACTGTTAATATCATTCGATTTTTTCTATTTTATATAATTTTTAAAGTCATATTTTATGTAAACCATTCGCGTTACTGATCCCAATCAGTTGTTTTGTACCATTCTATGTTTAGCCCCCTGTGGGCAATAAAGAAATTGGTATTTCGCACGTCGCTACATTCTTAGTTCAAATTCCGCCGAGGTCGACTTTGCCACTTGCACATTGTAAAGGTGCATGGCCTAGTGTTTAGAGTTTTCTGCTCATGATCACAAGGTCGCCAGTTCGATACCCAGCGTTGCATTGTGTCCTTGAGCAAGACACTTTATATAATGCTACTCCAGTCCACTCATGTGACAAAAATGAGCTCTACTTGTATTTCAAAGGGGTCAGCCTTATATCTTTCTGTGTCATATAAAGGATACATGTGTCTGCAGAGTGCTCAGCCACTTACATATTAATTTCATGAGCAGGCTGTTCCATTGATCGGATTCACTGGAACAGTCATCGTCGTAACCGACGGAGTGTCAGTGCATAGTAGTGTCCTATTGTGTTGTATAGTGCTATATCGACCCCGATTGAATGAAACTAAGATTAAACGGAATCCTGCAATGATCTGATAATTTTGGTGTAATCTTTGGAAGATTATATTATTCATCGTGCCTACTTTTTAAAAAGCATTATTGTGTGATTTGAAGGCAATCTGCCTGTTATTTCTAGCAAATAGATGCTCCACTGTCGGATGATTTGTATATGTACCTGACAGGAACCTTATTCCTGATGTGGAACCAAACTGTGACTCCCGCGCGTTCTGGTGATTCTTTTAATTGTATTTAGGTGATCATTGGGGGTGGTCTGTCTGTATCCTTTGAGGATGTGGAGGCTGCTATCTCATGCCGGCATGTAAAACATACATCGTCATTATTACTTAGGCATGGGGACTAGAGAGGGTTAGTGCTCTTTTAATGAATAACAAGAATGGATTCTAAAACTTCCTGTGCGCACAACGCTTCACCAACCAAGAGCAGGTGGAAGCTTCACTGAAGGAGTTCTTCGCCTCAAAGGACAAGCAATGGTATCAGTGAGGAATCAAAGAACTGGCAAAAAGGTGGCTTCAGACGCTGCAACACAATGGCCTCTTCTTTGAATTCTGGGCTGCCTTTGTTGTAACTTGATGAATAAAGCAAATAAATTACCAAAATATCACGAAATGTTTGACTCAATGTAATGATTACAAAGAAATTTAATTAAATTACCGAAATAAAATTTTTTTTTTCAGAATACTTATAACGCACGGTGTGTTTATTGGGATGAAACACCTGGAGGGGATACCCAATGGTCAACAACAGGCTGTAATATATCCTACGATGACCCTGGAAAGAGAGTATTGTGTTCTTGTAACCATCTTACAAATTTTGCTTTACTAATGGTTGGTGAGATTACTATAACTTATTAATTACTTGTGATTTGGCAGTTATGTCTGTGCATTAACAATTTTAAAGAGTTGTATACTAACATATCGACTGGATTTTGTGTTGGAGGGTATTTTCGTAAATATGTAATGTTGGTATATTGCGGGAAGCTACCGTTGTTTTTCTGCTATTACTGTCGCTTGTGTTTAACTCTTTCGCATTCAGATTACCTTGTCAAATATAATCTTTATTCATTCACACTGTTTTGGATTAATCATGCATTACTTCATATCTTCGAGAATCTGATGATGTCATAGCTTATGTTTTGAATAATATTGTAGGGTAAAATATAGGAGGCCGGATCTGGCCAGTTTAAACATAAAACAATTAGAATATTTCGGTCAGACATGGCTGGTTTGACCTCTCAGAATTCAGATTGCTCTATCAAACGTAATATTTATTCAAATTGCTTTGAATTAATCGTGCATTATCTTGTAGCGCTGAGTGTTTCGATGATGTGATTGTTTACGTTTAAAATGACATTGTATAACATGTGTGAAAGGCCAGATCTGGCCAAATTCAATATAAAACAGACAGGATATCTGGGCCAGACATGGCTGGTTTAAATACTAATGGATCAAACTGATTTTAAAGTCTGTTGTGTTGAGACAGTCTGAAACTGATGTTTTTTTTGTTGATTTTTTTTGGCAGGACGTCTCCCAGAAGGAAGGAAATATAAAGAATACTCAACCCTTATCTATAATATCTAACATTGGATGTGGAATATCATTAGTTTGTCTCATTCTTACAATAATAATTCATGTTTTTTTTAAGTAAGCATTTCAATTTCTATTTGCTTGTGCAAACATGGCTGTGTGGCAAAAAGCTTGGTTCCCAACCACATGGTTCCAGGTTCAGTCCTACTGCATGCCACGTTGTGCAAGTGTCTTCTACTATAGCCCCAGGCCAACCAAACCCTTGTGAGTGGATTTGGTAGGCGGAAACTGAAAGAAGCCCATCGTATATATGTATTACGTGTGTGTGTGTGTGTCTTTGTGTCTATCTCCACACCATCCTGACAGACCCCTCCCCCATCCTGACAGACCCTTCCTCCATCCTTTCAGACCCTTCCCCCAACCTGATAGACCCTTCCCCCATCCTAGCAGACCTCTACCCATCCTGACACATCCTCCACCCATCATGACAGACCCATCTTCCATCCTCACAGACCCCTCTGCCATCCTGACAAAGCCTTCTCCCATTCCGACAGACCACCATCTCTATCCTGACAGACCCCCCTACCCCATCCTGACAGACACTTCCCCCATCCTAACAGACTTCTTCCCTCATCCTGACAGACTTCCACCCCCGTACTGACAGACCCCTCCCTATCCTGACAGACCCCCTCCCCCATCCTGACAGACCCTTCCCCCATCCTGACAGACCCTTCCCCCATCCTGACAGACCCTTCCTCCATTCTGACAGACCCTTCCCCCATCCTGACAGACCCTTCCCCCATCCTGACAGACCCTTCCTCCATTCTGACAAGCAAAACTCAACATTTTAGGAACAAGTGAATTTACTTAAGACCAGCAAAACCATTAGCGGTGTCTCGCAGGGTACTGTGTTAGGCCCACTTCTGTTTATCATTTACATCAGTGGTCCCCAGTCGGGGTCTATACGGCTCCTAAGGGTCCATATAAGATTTTTTTTTTTGGGGGGGGGGGGTCCACGCAACAAAAATGTAAATTGGGGACCCATGATACTATTTTTAGGGCTCCTGAAAAAATTTTGCTTTGGTGTGTATTGCAAGAAACAGCTGGGTTTCTTTCTCTAACATTTTACGAAGTTCAACCTACACAAGTTAATGTGTGAAAAACAAAATAGAAATTTTGAAAGAAGTTTCTATAAAACTAGTTTTTACGCATCAAATGGCTATGGGGGCACACAAGAATAAAGTAGTAATCAAAGGGGTCCCAAGTAAAAAGCAGTTGCGAACCCCTGGTTTACATAAATGACATTGGAAATGCCATTAAACATAGTAAAATATAAACCTTTGCAAGTGATTCTGTTGTTGTTGGCACTCCGTCGCTTACGACGTCGAGGGTTCCAGTTGATCCGATCAACGGAACAGCCTGCTCGTGAAATTAACGTGCAAGTGGCTGAGCACTCCACAGACACGTGTACCCTTAACGTAGTTCTCGGGGAGAGTCAGCGTGACACAGGGTGACAAGGCTGACCCTTTGAAATACAGGTACAACAGAAATAGGAAGTAAGAGTGAGAGAAAGTTGTGGTGGAAGAGTACAGCAGGGTTCGCCACCATCCCCTGCTGGAGCCTCGTGGAGCTTTAGGTGTTTTCGCTCAATAAACACTCACAACGCCCGGTCTGAGAATCGAAACCGCGATCCTATGACCGCAAGTCCGCTGCCCTAACCACCGGGCCATTGCCCCTCCACGCAAGTGATTCCAAGCTCCAGAAAATCAAGTGAGTAAATCCCCAGTCCAATCTATACTCAGTGGTTTGATGGGCGAAAAACAAAACATTTTGCTGCTAAATGAGGGAAAATTTAAGCTCGTCCACTTAGAGAAACAGAATATACTTAGACAACTATAGACTTTTACCTTGAACGAGCTCCTCATAGCATTATATAATATCAAAGACTTAGATGTAATTGTGGACAAAAGCTTAAGTGGAGTGCACACATCAGCAACAAAGTTGATATTGCCCACAGAATGTGTTCTTGGATCGTTAGGACTTCCCAGTCCAGATTTCCTTAAACCATCATCCTTCTCTTCTCTAACTTTGCCAGGGTGCACCTTGAATATTGCTACCCACTACAGTCTCTCTCGCTCTTTTCACACACACACACACACACTAGAAAAGAGATTAGGAAATCTCAACACAGAAGTGGAAGTAGTTCAGTTGATCTTTACTTTTCCATTCAAGAAGATATTGTATAGAACAGGGATTTTCAAACAGTGGTCCCCGGACCACAGGGGTCCGCAAGGACAAGACAGGGGGTCCGTGGACAGCAAATACTTTTTATGGGCAATTTGATTTATATTTTTTAATCGAAATCTTTTAATTGACAATAAACCTATTTGTTAAATACTGTTAAATAAATAAATGTAAAAATATATGTTATTTTAAGCAAATATTTATGTATAAATTTCATAAGCGTTTATAAGGGGGTCCCTAAGGTAAAGCCTGAAATATAAAGGGGTCCGCAAGTCAAAAAGTTTGAAAACCCCTGGTATATAACAACAAGGTGTCTACAATGTCTACTGGAAACAATGAAACAATATTGGCTAAAACCTATGGGTAAGACCTCTAGGTATGTTCTATTGTAAAAATAACATTGTTAATAAATCTTCAAAGTTGACAGAATCATTAAGCACATCAGACAAAATGTATTGTAGTATTTCTTCCATTTCCTTAAGTTCTGTGTTCAGATGCCACTGATGCCAACTTTGTCTTTCGCCCATATAGGATCGATACTAAGGCTTGTAGCATCAATTAACTTATCCTTCTAAAATTACGGCTTCCGTGCCAAAAATTTCGAACCATTATTTATGTATTGAGTGACTTTATATTTCAATGCTCTGTTCCACTCGGAAATGAGTTGTACTTGTATTTCAAAGGGCCAACCTTGTCACACTCTGTGTCATGCTGAATCTCCCTGAGAACTACATTAAAGGCATGCGTGTCTGTGGAGTACTCAGCCACTTGCATGTTAATTTCACAAGCAGGTTGACTTCGTGACTGATACGGTGTCATACTTCAATAGATTAAATATCATTATTTCTTTTTTTTTCTCCTTCAGGCGGCGAGCTGGCAGAATGGTTAGAACGCCGGGCGAAATGCCTGCAGTATTTCACCTGTCGGTACGTTCTGAGTTTAAATTCTGCTGAGGTCGACTTTTGTCTTTCATCCTTTCGGAATCGATAAATTAAGTACCAGTGAAATACTGGTGTCGATGTAATCGACCATACTCCTCCCCCAAATTTCAGGCCTTGTGCCTACAGTAAAAAGGATTATTTCTTTTTTCCTTAAAACGGCAAGATGGCAGAATCGTTAGCACGCCGGGCAAGATGCTTAGCAGCCTGTCTTTACGTTTTGAGTTCAAATGCCACCAAGGTCAACTTTGCCTTTCATCCTTTTTTTTGAGGGGGTGGGGGTCAATAAATTAGTACCAGTTACACACTGGGGGAGATCGATATAATTGACTTAATCCCCTACCCCGCAAAACTGCTTGCCTTGTGCCAAAATTTAAAACCAATATTTCTTTATTCGTTATTTCAGAAATCTATGGAAATCATTGGCTTCAAAGATTTTAGTAAGCTTGTGCAGTTCTTTGGCAATCACAAACTTTATCTTTGTTGCTGGGATGCAAGCGCATGCTGTAAAACCAATAGCTAATTGTAAGGTAAGTGAAAATGCATTTATGCTTGCATATGTTTTGCTTTATATTAAACATAATGAACGACAATCTGTTACTTCAAATATATTTACTTCCGCTAGTGTGGAGGCGCAATGGCCCAGTGGTTAGGGCAGCGGACTCGCGGTCATAGGATCGCGGTTTCCATTCCCAGACCGGGCGCTGTGAGTGTTTATTGAGCGAAAACACCTAAAGCTCCACAAGGCTCCGACAGGGGATGGTGGCGAACCCTGCTCTACTCTTTCACCACAACTTTCTCTCACTCTTTCTTCCTGTTTCTGTTGTGCCTGTAATTCAAAGGGTCAGCCTTGTCATCCTGTGTCACGCTGAATCTCCCCGAGAACTACGTTATGGGTACACTGGTCTGTGGAGTGCTCATCCACTTGCACGTTAATTTCACGAGCAGGCTGTTCCGTTGATCGGATCAACTGGAACCCTCGACGTCGTAAGCAACGGAGTGCCAACAAAAACTTCCTCTAGTAACAGCCCAGGTTGCAGCTCTTTCCTAAATCTTTCACGACTAATAAATGTTACGTTTAATGTTTGTGCTGTTTGCTTTTGTATTTTTTTATTTGATCTGTTCTATGGTGATGACAGCAATTTTTATGAACAGAAATACGAAATAGTAAATGATGAAGTTTTAATTCCAGAAATTGTATTTTATATAAAGTCTTCCAAACCTCCCCTCCCCAAAACATTTATCTCACCCCTGTTCAACTTCCTGTGAATTTTGTTGCATCTATTTGAGCAATTCTATCTAATAAAGCATCAATTATTATTATTATTATTATTATTATTATTATTGAGTGAGAGAGCAGTGCATGCCATCAAAGTGACACTGGGGTAAAATATACTAAGACCAGTATACCCATCATGATTACCTCTCTGATAAGGGTAAACCAGGCACATGCATCACAACCATATGTGCGCGACATGGTGATCTCATATCAAGTTAAACAGCACATGACCTTGCAGGTGTGGCCCAGTTAGAATTTTCTTCAGGTCGAGTAGCCCATCCCACTCAAAAGGTCCCTGAATAAGGTTTGTTTAAGGATGTTGAGCGAAACACCCATGTTTCCAAAGGTGAATTATTCAAACCCCAAAGAATTCCTCTCAACACATGGCTATGATGCTCCCCCACTACTTCTGCTCGTGATCAGAGATGCACATATCGTCAGCCACCAAGGAACATGCTCAACTGGTTAAGGTCAAACAACATTATTATTATTATTATTACCTAATAGGACTGTGGTGGATTGGCAAAAGCATTAAATGAAATTCCTTTCAGGTACTGAATTACGTCACTGCATTGAACTATCAGCAGGGTCTGGTTTTGATCTTCATCTTTTTTGGATCGATAATATAAAATATCAATCAAGTACCAGCGCCGATACTGTTAGCTATATCCCCACCCCTGCAAAACAATATATTCAATATATATTTGAGAGCGTGTGTCAATGTCAGAAGTCATTATTGTTAGTGTTGATGTTGTTGTTATTGTTGTCATTGCAGACAGTGGCTGCTATGTTACACTACTTCCTTCTGGCGTCTTTCATGTGGATGACTATAGAAGCAATTAATGTTCTCTTAAGTGTGGTTATTACATTCAAAACGTATCAGACATCTTTCATGATGAGAACTTCAATTTTGGCATGGGGTATGTATAACGATTTTTGTTACTTTATCTCTCTCCCCTTCATACACACACACACACACACGCACACACATAATTTCCCTATCTGTCTGTCTCTTTCTCTCTTTGATAGACGTATAAGCTAAAAATAATACGAGTAAAATCTAAAGTAAAGATCAAATAAATAGTACTTGCGCTTCATTAGCCCCAAAAACTGACCATCTCCACGCATAACAATGCACACACACACACACACACACACATACACGTGATGGTCTGGTCTCTCCCGTCGAAGATCATGTATGATTGCTCAGCTATTGCCGAACGACCTGCACCAATAATTTGTTTATAATGATCGAATGTATGTGCCGTGCATTATTTCACTCCCTTCATCAAATAGTAAAAACTGATCTGTGCGTGATACGAAATAAAACAGTGACTTCTTTTGTACTTGACATTTTTCCGGAGAAAAAAAAAAAGCAGTCAAAACATCGATTCAAGTGTCACGTATTTATAATTTTAAATATTAATTAAACATTAAATTCAAATTACGAAAAACGTAAATAAACAAACGAAGCTTACTTTTTTAGAAGCGTTGAGATGTCTTTTAGAAAGTTAAAGAAGTGATTTTAAATTCTCAATCGCAGAATAATGCTAATAATATAGCCTGAACAGGATAAACTATCCCTATTTTGCACCTACACTTTTCTCTGCAAAATAGGGATAGTTTATCCTGTTCAGGCTATAATTTTAAATATTAATAAATATCTACTTATTTATCTTCATTTATGTAAATATCGTTGTCAGGTCTTCCAGCTATCATTGTTATACTTACTTTGTCAATCAATTCCACAAACAATTATACGAGAATTGCAGAAGTGTAAGTATTTCTGTGTTTTATCCATCTTATTTTTCCCTGGTCTTCTTCGCTACTAACACTGAAAAAAGCAACTTTCCATACAAAGAATGTCGTGACCTAAATTCTCAGACGTTTCTCAGACGCTCACCTTCTTATTCTCGTGCCGCACCATTGGAATTGTTAAAACAATGGTAACGAGATTCATAATGCCGTTTGATATTTGAGACTCTCTTCACAGTTTTCGACAAATTAAACAAACTCATTTTCTTTGGTGCTCGATGAAAAACTCGTTAAGTGTCCACTCCTGATTAAAATTTCCGCATTCAAAATCCACTTAACTTTCCTTGTTTTCCATTTTATGTTATTATTCAAGAGATGCAGGATCCTGGACAGGAAGGCGAAATGTATGACTAAAAATAAGTCAGAACAAAAGCAAATGTGATAATCTACTGAAAATGTATAACAAGGAATAATCATACAAAAACATTATCAGAAGAATTTCTCTACTTGGTCAGTGTGGCCACTTTGTTTCTCATGAATCTTCTGTTAGGCTCAATGGATTGCAGTGATGCCAGTTCAATAAATAACAATGTTGTTGCTGTTGGCACTCCGTCGCTTACGACGTCGAGGGTTCCAGTTGATCCGATCAACGGAACAGCCTGCTCGTGAAATTAACGTGCAAGTGGCTGAGCATTCCACAGACACGTGTACCCTTAACGTAGTTCTCGGGGATATTCAGCGTGACACAGTGTGACAAGGCTGACCCTTTGAATTACAGGCACAACAGAAACAGGAAGTAAGAGTGATAGAAAGTTGTGGTGGAAGAGTACAGCAGGGTTCGCCACCATCCCCTGTTGGAGTCTCGTGGAGCTTTAGGTGTTTTCGCTCAATAAACACTCACAACGCCCGGTCTGGAATCGAAACCGCGATCCTATGACCGCGAGTCCGCTGCCCTAACCACTGGGCCATTGCACGTCCACTAATAAATCACAATAAGCAGCAATTATTTCTCAACAAAACTTCTTACCGGTGACCATCAAACACAAGCGAAAAGTGATTGTAGACAGTGTATGAATGTAAGAAGGCCTGCGCTGTACATGTTTCATTTTACCAAAAATAAGATGCCGCGCACCTGCACACCTGTGTCATTGGTGTTCGTGTATATGTGCCCGGTAAAAACAGACGGACAGGCAATACCGAAATGCTGGAGTTGAGGCAAAGTGTGGTTTGAGATAAATGAAATCTTAAAAATTCTGAATTTCCACAAAACCCTCGCGGGCCGGATCAAGGCCTTCGCGGGCCGGATGTGGCCTGCAGGCCGGGGATTGCGGACCCCTTCATAAAGCAATGACAAAATACCAACATCAAACCCAAATAAATCTCCTCTCCTTAACCTTCAGCCAACATCTTCACCTATCAACCCACACCCTACAAACATATACATCAAACCTGTCCTACCGCATTCCCCATCTTTTTACACAACTGCTTTCTTGATTTACCTACATTACACCTGAATTTCAAAGGGGCCATATTGTGGGTCAGTCTGAAGATGGACATAGTCAACGCAAAATCACAGAAAACCTTGGGGTCCTGCTTTCTACAGTTAATAGAGTGATTGTGAAATTCACCAGAGAGGGGAAGGAGTCCACATCATCTCACCCAGATCAACCAGAGCCCTCTAACAAGACCCTTCTGTTTGTTAAGAGAAGTGTGGAGGATAATCCTTGTTGCAAGGCCACTAACATAGCAGAACAAGTTGATGTCGGTCCCAGAACAGCTGTCAGGTATCTCCACAAACTTGGTTACTATGGCAGAGCAGCAAGAAGGAAGCCACTTCTTCGACCAGGCAACATCAAGTAGAGAAAAGATTGGGTCAGTGAGATGATGGAGAGGCCACTAGTATTTTAGGACAGTCATATTCTCTGATGAAGTGGAGGCGCAATGGCCCAGTGGTTAGGGCAGCGGACTCGCGGTCATAGGATCCGGTTTCGATTCCCAGACCGGGCATTGTGAGTGTTTATTGAGCGAAAACACCTAAAGCCCCACGAGGCTCCGGCAGGGGATGGTGGCGAACCCTGCTGTACTCTTCCACCACAACTTTCTCTCACTCTTACTTCCTATTTCTGTTGTACCTGTAATTCAAAGGGTCAGCCTTGTCACACTGTGTCATGCTGAATATCCCCGAGAACTACGTTAAGGGTACACGTGTCTGTGGAGTGCTCAGCCACTTGCACGTTAATTTCACGAGCAGGCTGTTCCGTTGATCGGATCAACTGGAACCCTCAACGTCGTAAGCGACGGAGTGCCAACAACAACAAATTCTCTGATGAGTTCAGATTTGCTGTATTTCCTGACAGGCAGTTGTGATATAGAATGAAGTTAGTAATAAAACAGGCGTATTGCTCTACCTCCGGTATTCGAGTACCATTTCCTTCCACCTCGTTGCGCATTTATGTAATGCTATGCATTCCTGATTTTTTTTTACTCATTTGTAATATATTCTTTGAATATTTTTGGTGTGATGTCTATTTCTGTCTCTTTCTCTTTCTTTGCCTTTCTTTTGCCTCTCTCTCTCTCTCTCTCTCTTTCTCTCTCTCCCTTTCTCTCTCTTTCCCTCCATAATAATTTACTTCTTCCTTCGTTATAACTGTCTATCTCTCCTCTCGTCTCCAATCCTACAGGACATTTTAATTTTCCTTTGTTACCCCACATACCTGTCTTGCGGCCGCATGGCCTTTTTTCTTGTATAAGTATATTTCATTTTGTCATGTTTGTTTTCAACATTGTCCAGTACATTCGTTAGCTATTCCCAGTGGACAGATTTCCTTTCGTAATTGTCTTTCTATTTCTTTTGTAGCTGTTGGTTATCCAACACACCTTTCTATGTTGCTTTCTTGACTCCCGTGGTTATCATTCTTACTTTAAACCTTGGCATATTCCTTTACGTTATCTGGCGAGTTGTCACGATGCAAAAATTCAGCAATGTTATGCACAAAACAAGAAAGGTACGCTTTTGGGGCGCCGTTGGTCTTTGCATCCTTCTGGGTTTTACCTGGATCATAGCATTCTTTTCTTTTGGTAAAGCGGCGGAAGCATTTCAATATCTCTTTGCTATCTTCAATACGCTTCAAGGAACGTTTATCTTCATATTCTACTGTATATACAAGAAAGATACCAGAGATATCATTCACCAGTTTATACGTGATCAAAAGGAAAAATTTGACAAGAAGAGAGAGAGTAAGTGCAATTTCGTCTTTCTTACTTCTGCAACTACCAAAATTAGCATCGATGTTGTCATAATAAGCAATGTGGAGGCGCAATGGCCCAGTGGTTAGGGCAGCGGATTCGCGGTCATAGGATCGCGGTTTCGACTTCCAGACCGGGCGTTGTGAGTGTTTATTGAGCGAAAACACCTAAAGCTCCACGAGGCTCCGGCAGGGGATGGTGGCGAACCCTGCTGAAGAAACGCGTTTTTTCTATCATTCAATTTCTTTATTTCGTTATATGTGGTTTGTTCCTGAAGAATATGTTTGTTTTCTCAACATATGAAACTATAAGTAGCGCTTTAATACATGTGTTGTTACCTTTAAATAAATAATGTGTGTGTGTGTGTGCATATAGGTGTGTATATATAAGTGTGCTTCTATGAGAAACATTCACTCTTGAGGTCCGTTATTGTTCACCATAACTTACGGGCCGTGTAAAGTGTGTATTGTTAATCACTGCTTCATCTTCGGTAATGATATCTTTTCATTTATAAGAAAAAAGTTACTGGCAAATGGAGTTACATAGGAATATAATGTTTAAGTATGATTGTGCTTTTTCTTTTTCTTTCAAAAGAATAATATTTTTTATACTTTTTTTTCCATTGTTTCCAGATACATATGATAAAATGAAAACAGAAGGTGGAACAGCAGAAACGGAGATACAGAATTAAAATCAAGGAATTGTCTGCAAATCGTCTTTGATCATATTTTTTGTTATAAATCTAAAATTTCTTTTTATATTATATCCAACATACTTCCATATAAGGAAACTTTATTTTTACTTATCAACACAAAACTATGCAAGCATGAATCCATTTAATCCGCAATGTAATTAAAACGAAATTCAGTGCCTTATAAGTTTACTGGAAAACAGAAAACCTGGGAAGCTTTTATTTTTATTTTATATCTGTTGTTGTTGGCACCCCATCGCTTACGACGTCGAGGGTTCGAAGCAGTGATGAAAAAGTTGTGATTCTTTCATCACTCTTTCTTCCTGTTTCTGTTGTGCCTGTAATTCAAAGGGTCAGCCTTGTCACACTGTGTCACGCTGAATATCCCCGAGAACTACGTTAAGGGTACACGTGTCTGTGGAGTGCTCAGCCACTTGCACGTTAATTTCACGAGCAGGCTGTTCCGTTGATCGGATCAACTGGAACCCTCGACGTCGTAAGCGACGGAGTGCCAACACACACGTGTTGGAGGTCTTCAACGGATAATTGAGGATTAGGCTGATCCTTTACATCGCTGCAAATACGTATGGTTGCGTTGGTTCTTCATCCATCTCCGAGTTGGTATAGAGCTGCTGAAACAGCTATTAGGAAAATCGCGCTGGTTTGAGTATGAAGCTGTAAAAAAGCCATGAGAGAGGAATTCAGCGGGGGACCTTTACAATGATGGGATGTATGCCGAACTGAAGCATTGACATGAAACAGGTTAGAAATGTAGTGAAAAACATTATTCTATCAAAATTGTTAACGTGTTTTGCATGTTATTATCTATATATATAAAAATGAGAATGTGTGTCTGTCTGTGTGAATCCCTAAAACTCGAGAACTACGCAACCAATTTCATTCAAATTTTACACATGCCTTACTTAGGGTTCCAGTTGTGTTTTAGTCAAAAAAAATTATTAACTTCTTGCAGAGTTCGAGCACACGGCAACATAATATCTCCTCCACTATTTAAGTATTACGTGTCAAAAGTGAAACAAAAACACTCATGTCAAATACTTTCACTTTAAAAATGAAACTATTCCACTAACTGAAACAATCACATTTCGATACTGTAGTGACAGATACTTTCACAGAGAGAGAAAGAGAGAAAGAGAGAGACAGAAAGAGAGAGAGAGAGAGAGAGATGTATATGTATACATATACATGTATATGTACACCATTTCGATACTGTAATGACAGATACTTTCAGAGAGAGAGAGAGAGAAAGAGAGAAAGAGAGAGAGAAAGAGAGAGAGAGAGAGAAAGAGAGAAAGAGAGAGAGAAAGAGAGAGAGAGAGAGAGAGAGAGAGAGAGAGATGTATATGTATACATATAGATGTACACGTATATGTATATATATATAGATCTATACATACATGTATATGTATACATATGTGTAGATGTATATATATATAGAGAGAGATGTACATGTAATATGTACACATATATACATATATACATGCATACAGATATCTATACATATATACACCCATCACACACACATACACATGCACACAAACACACACATTAGTCATTTGTTTTCTTATCCAAAACTACGTCAAAAGTACTGAATGGATCTTTATGAAATTTGGAAATTATATTCTTTGCATAACGGCCATAACTCCCATGAAAATTCATATATTTTTGATGTTGATGAAATTTTAACCTGAACATAACAGATGAGCATTATTTAGAAAATGATGTCACACGTTATCGAGGCTACCATTCTTTCTGGATGTGCAAAAGGGGATGACGTCTTTATTCCAAGAATTCCTCTTACTCCATCAGGAGCAGACATTCCTTTTACATTCAGAAGACTACAATTCCCCCTTCGTGTGACTTTTGCCATGTCCATAAACAAATATCAGGGTCAAACACTGTCTGTAGCTGGTCTTCTCTTGGAAGAGCCCTGCTTCTCACATGGACAACTGTATGTTGGCTGCTCAAGAGTGGGCAGCAACAAAAAAACCTATTTGTATATGCTCCACAAGGGAAAACAAGGAACATAGTTTACAATGAGGTGTTATAATCACAACAGCAAGAAAGTATGTACATGATCACCTTCTTTTACGAAACTTCATTGACTTTCATATATTTATATTGATATACATATATATACGTGTGTTTGGGTGCGTGTGTGTATATACATCTCTCTATATAAAGATGATGCGTAGTCTAGACGGCGTTTTTAGATTTCATTATTCTGTTTAACCCGGGCAACGCCGGGTATTTCTGCTAGTATTATATAAAATTGTTAACAGTTTTACATGTTATTATATTATATAAAATTGTTAACAGTTTTACATGTTATTATATTTCACCTAAAATCACAGATAAAAAGATAAATACGAATAAATCTGTCAAACAACATTTTTCATGTAACTCCATTATTTTCGCTTGTGTTTTATACCATATTTGATCAACTAAATGCGATTATTTTATAAGTGAACACAACGGTGCATTTCCTAGATACTAAAAGATAGCCGGTAAGTCACAGCTGCCGCTTATCAAACATTCTTTTTTTGCTATTGATTTTTTTTTCTTTTTGTTTTGGCATTTTTTGTTTCTTTCTTTTTCTTTTTACCTTAACAAAATTGGAAAACATTTTGTTTGGAAAATCCAATACTGTTCCTCCTTCGTCACCATATTCCTACCAAGACAAGAATTCGCTTGTTTCTCATTCATTATGTCATGTATATTCTTGAATGATGTCAGAAGTTTTTTTTTTTACAAAAATGCTATTCCGTGTTTACAGCATTGTTATAGACCCAGCGTGTTAGCTTTCTTTCAATTGCTACAGCTTGATACGTAGATCTATAACGATAACATTACTAAAAAGGGACAATAAACGGGAGATGGCTGTTTCAAGGCTTAAAGAGTAGAAGCAGTTGTTGTTATTGTTGTTGTGGTTGCTGTTGCCCTTGTTTAACCCCATGTCAGCCCTGACCGAGTAGACCTAAGATCGATCAGATGTGTCCTAGTGAAGATCATTTCAACTTTCTTCAGGGAATTGTCTATCAGGGACTACATTATCCAGTGTGTCACTCCATTTACTCTTTACTCTCTTTTTTACTCTTTTACTTGTTTCAGTCATTTGACTGCGGCCATGCTGGAGCACCGCCTTTAATACACACACACACACACACACACACACACACACACACACACACACACATATATATATATTTGCACGCGTGTGTGTGCGTTTGTGTGTGTGTGTGTGTGTGTGTGTGTGTGTGTGTGTCTGTCTGTCTGTTTGTCCCCGCCTTCACTGCTTGACAACCGTATTGGTTTGTTTGCATCCCCGTAACTTAGCGGTTCGGCAACAGAGATCGAGAGAATAAGTACCAGACTTAACAAAAAGTGGCTGGGATCGATTCGTTCGGCTAAAAAACTTTTCAGGCGGTACCCCAGCATAGCCACGGTCTAATGACTGAAATAAGTAAAAGATAAAAGATAATATATCTACTTTTTAAACCTTTGAACCTCTGGGTGTATTTTAGCGAACACGGTTTCGTTTGACCTTTGCCCCTGGAAGACAGAGAAGCGGGCGACTGCAGGGTTTTGTGTTTCTGGTTCACTAATTGGCAGAAAAAAAGTTATTTTCAGCCCTAAACACAAAATTATGTGGTTGCTCGCGTTTGCGTCTTCCAGGAGTATAGACAAACGAAATTGTGAGCTCAAAGGGTGAGATAAGAGGGAGATTTGGCTGTTGTTTTTCGCAGATATAGCAACCTGCCTTTGTCGGTATTTGGTCGGTGGAAACTGTTCGGAAGACTCTCGTGGGACTGTTTCTGTTCTTAGTAGTTGCGTAGCCAGGTTATAATATTCCTAATTGTTAATGACTTGTAGGTATGTGGTATTTCGTTATGCAACCATAATATACTATAAAGTATATAAAAAAATTTTTATTAGTGAACACCACGTTCTACTGTGTTAGCAGTGCTATATCAGCTCCAGGAATGCGTTTTATATATAAATTGGCATACCGAATAACTTAACACCGCTGTATGCGGTGGCTATATAGACAATGTGTTCGGAGGCGAGAATGGGGTAGATGGGTGTTGATGAAGGGTCAAGCCCACACCCCCGAAATTTGGCATATACAGTCATTACCCATTCTTGTCTTCGATCTTATTGTTTATATCTGACGTCTCGATACGAAACGTTATAGCAAAAAATCGGTGCGGGCTATGATTTCTTTCGAATATCTGTAGAAACAGCCTAAACAAAGTAATTCATAATTGTATTTTACATTCATTAATTTCATGTTTCACTAACAACGTAATTATGTATGAAACGTACAGCTACTGATATAAGGTGTAACGTGAAAAAAGATGAAGCTCCGATGCCGAGGGGTTACAACTTCAGGGTTTGTTTTGGCTCTTCAGATGTCTGTGGCCACCAACACATCACAGGAGTTTGAGCAAACAATTTAAAAACACAGGAGGGTGATCAAAATACAGTAATGACTCTAGAAAGTTCTTCCAAGGCCATTCGATAAAGAATAGAAAAAAAATGGAGATTCGACTTTTATCGCATTAGTAAATTGAAGATTTTAAAAAATTGTTGAAAAGGAGCCAATTTTGAGAAACGTGCTCCAGCGGGGGGGGGGGGAACTGCTCCCCTTGCATCACTATTAGTTACAGCACCGGTTTTTAAGTGGTATACGATCTATTTAGAATCGGGTCAACACTATCACTTGGCCCGGGTGTGCTTCTAGCAGAGCTCACTCTGTTGCACCGTGGGTCATGTTTCTGGTCTAAGAATAACTCCGTTTTCCATACCAGCAATAACGGAAGACTTCAAAAAGTAGCAGGAGTGTGTTCTTCTTTACGAAAGCATTAAAAACGAAAAATTGTTGTTGTTGGCACTCCGTCGCTTACGACGTCGAGGGTTCCAGTTGATCCGATCAACGGAACAGTCTGCTCGTGAAATTAACGTGCAAGTGGCTGAGCATTCCACAGACACGTGTACCCTTAACGTAGTTCTCGGGGATATTCAGCGTGACACAGTGTGACAAGGCTGGCCCTTTGAATTACAGACATAACAGAAACAGGAAGTAAGAGTGAGAGAAAGTTGTGGTGAAAGAGTACAGCAGGGTTCGCCACCATCCCCTGCCGGAGCCTCGTGGAGCTTTAGGTGTTTTCACTCAATAAACACTCACAACGCCCGGTCTGGGAATCGAAACCGCGATCCTATGATCGCGAGTCCGCTGCACTAACCACTGGGCCATTGCGCCTCCACTAAAAAAAAAAAAACCCAAAACAAAACGAAAAACAAACCTAACAAATACAATTGTATTGTTATAATCATGTACATCACTTTAAATTCTTTTATTAAAATCTAGAATATTTTTATAATCAAAAGCAAAATATTTTATAATATTCTCTCAAATTAATAAAAGAAATCTTATAAAAGTAATTGATTTTTCTTCAATATTTAGGTTTGAATTAAGGCAGTGGGTTGCGAGAATCCTTAACACGCAGTGAAAAATGTTTAGCAGCATTTCGTCCGTCTTTGCGTTCTGAGTTCAAATTCCGCCGAGGTCGACTTTTCGTTTCATCTTTTCGGGGTGGATAAAATAAGTACCAGTTGAACACCAGGGTCGATGTAATCGACTTACTCCCTCCCCTTGAAATTGCTGGCCTTGTGCAAAAATTTGAAACTAATATTTAGGTTTGAATTACGTTGTTATAGGAGACAAAGGCACATCGGCAATTCTAAGTTCTTCCGGATCTTTATATTCCGAGTTCAAATCCTATCGAGATCAAGTTTGCTTTCTGCCTTTTCGGGATCGATAAAATAAAGTATCAGTCAAAATAAGTAAGAATTATGTCAGACAAAATCGAAAACTGTGCAGTACAATGTCTTTTAATATAAAATTCCATAAACTGTATATTTTACTTGTTATCCTTCAATATGGAGTGTCTACATAGTCGCTAAACTATTAACCTTGTAATCAGGTGTTCAAATCTTATTGCTGTCATTAGGTTGTCTCACTTCAGTAAAAACTATCTCTCTCTCTCTCTCAATGGGAGTCACTAAATATTTGAAGCGTTTGCTGGTTCTTCTCTGGCTGGAACTTACATACCAGCAAACATTTTGTCAGTGTGATGAGTCTCGTCGTCATTACTAAGCATCAATACAGAAAATTCATTGCACATAGGTAAGCCATATCTTCTGGAATGTTCTCTATCTGAACTTTTGTTAGCCTACAATACAATAGAAACGTTTTCTGGTATTGTGCCAGCACCAATTTGTTCTTCAAAGGAAAAGAGTTATAATAAATTGTGTTGTTAACTGAAATAATGCAAGAATGGAGTATACGGTAAACAAATTTTCTCTTCTATTATATACAACCGCTCTCAACATTCATCATATGTTGTCGAATTTGTTCTTCAGATTTGTAAAATGTATAGTTTGCAGACAGGATGGAGCATCAATAATAACATTTCTCGTTGCTCTAAAAATTCTATAAACAATCCGTAAATTGTAACATGATTATGGCATTGAAATATTTTATTTTTAGTAAATGAAATATGAAGAATTGATGTAGTGCATCAGGTAAATCTAAAATATGGTTTAAACACAATTTACAGCAAATGTTCTTCAAGTACTCTTCCATGAAAATTACTGCATTACTACGATAGAATCTCACGATCATTTAACCGCAACTAGGACGGATTACATTGATAGCTACTTCTAGCTCTGGTGTCTTACGGCATTCAACATCTGTCAATGCTTTGTTAATTGTTAATGTACTTGGCGATGCCGTTCAGCATCAGACGCAGGCATGATTGAGTGGTAAGAAGCTTAATTCCTAACTACATGGCTCGGGGTTCAGTCCCACTGCGTGGCACCTTGGGCAAGTGTCTTCTACTATAGCCACAGAGCTTTGTGAGTGGAGTTGGGAGACGGAAACTGAATGTGTGTGTGTGTGTCTTTGTCTTTGTTCCCCATCACCACTGCTTGAAAACCGGTGCTCACGTGTTTACGTCCTCGTAACTTGTAAATAATAAGAGTTGGAGTAAATAATGAGTGAAGATGCCGGATAAATGTGCTGAGAAATGCATTTTGATACACGAGGAAAACTACTGGGAGTACATAAAAGAACTTGGTGAAAATATAACAACAATAAGGGTATGGTTGGTGGAGACACCACCCCCTAGAACTGATTATTTGCAGTTGATAAGGACACAAGTAACAGTGGTTAATGGGAGAAAGGTAACGCGAGTGTTTGAACTTTTTGAGTTGCAAAACCGTTAAAATGTCTACATGATGTTGAACGTAAAAGTGAAAAACTGGATAAATGTAACCACCCGACTTCGGGGGTCGAGTGGACATTGCGCCTCACTTTTTCATTCTTGCATATTGTCATTTTATTTTAATCTTTCTTCTACTATTATCATTCGCTTTTGTAATTTTTAGTTCCCCGATTTTATGTTTGATGTTTTGTGATGTCTTAAAAATTCTTTGTATAACCCTTTATGAGTAATAAAGAAATCGGTATTTCGTCTGCCGTTAATTTCTGAGTTCAAATTCCGCCGAGGTCGACTTTGCCTTTCATCCTTTCGGGGTCGATAAATTAAGTACCAGTTACGCACTGGGGTCGATGTAATCGACTTAATCCCTTGTTTGTCCCCTCTATTTTTAGCCCCTTTTGGGCAGTAAAGAAATAAGAAACATAAACGCCAAGAATACGGAATCCTCATGAAATTCATCCCACATAAACCGTTTAAATGATTACCTTTTTTTTGTTTCAGTCATTGGACTGCGACCATGCCTTGAAGAATTTTTTAGTCGAATAAATTGACCTCAGTATTTTTGAAAGCCTGGTCCTTATTCTATCATTCTCTTTTGCTGAACTGCTAAGTTACAGGACCGTAAACACACCAACAGCGCTTGTCAAATGATGGTGGAGGACAAAAACAGACAGCCACATATAAGCATATGCACATATATATGTATACGATCGATAGGCTTCTTGTAGTTTCCGTCTACCAAATCCGGATCTATTTTAAAACGGGGGCACCAGTATTTTCTTAATGAAACACTAACGAAACACTTTGAAACTTGGGACACTGGTAGAACGTGTCATATAAAACATCTTTTACTCTTAGTCTTCTTAACAAACAAATGTACATCGCAAGTTATTCCATGTTACAGTTGTCGTATTTCTGTAATTTCAACCAATCACTGACGTCTATTCAGCTGAATAGAGTTACTGCTGGGCGGTCATAAAAATGTTATTCCCTGTGACATATTTCATCCTGTTTAATCGTAATTTATACGCATATATTGTTTATATAATAAATTACGCTGTGCGTATCTGTGTGTGTGTAACAATTTTAGAATTCGGATTCTAGAGTTAGGGTTACGGTTACGGTTAACAGTCTAGTTAGGGTTAGGGGATTAATACGATATACACCGTTACAGCGCTAACTGTTTTCAACTGAATAGACGTCAGTGATTAGTAGAAATTATCGAAATAGGACAATTTTTTTACATGAAATAAATTCGAATACAAAATTTTTTTTATGTTCTATAACACAAAATAGATAAGTATACGAAGTTTGAAAGTCTTTCGGTACCAAAAACACTACATAAAACATAAATGAAAACTGGTGCCCCCGTTTTAAAATAGATCCCCAAATCCCCTCGCAAGGCTTTGGTGGGCCTTAGACTATAATTATTTCAAATTTTGGCCACAATGGCAGCTTGGGGGAGGTGAGGATAAGTCGAATACATCCACTCCAGTAGTACTTATTTTGTCGACTCCGAAAGGATGAAAGGCAAAGATGACCATGGCAGAATTCGAACTCAGATCGTAGCGACGGGCGAAAAATTGCTAATCATTTGGTCCAACGTGCTAACGATTTTTTTCTACTCTAGGCACAAGGCCCGAAATTTTAGGGGAGGGGGACAATCGATTAGATCGAACCAGTACACAACTGGTAATTAATTTATTGCCCCCCCCCCCTAAAGGATAAAAGCAAAGTCGACCTCAGCGGAATTTGAACACAGAACGTAAAGACAGACGAAATACCGCTGAGCGTTTCGTCCAGCGTGCTAATGTTTCTGCCAGCCCGCCGCCTTTTAGACTATAATAGAAAAAAAGATAACCATTGTGTCACACAGTGGAACTGAACCTGGAACTATGAGATTGGGAAGCAAGCTTCTTATTTCTTTACTGCCCACTAGGGGCTAAACACAGAGGGGACAAACAAGGACAGACAAACGGATTAAGTCGATTATATCGACCGCAGTGTGTAACTGGTACTTATTTAATCGCCCCCGAAAGGATGAAAGGCAAAGTCGACCTCGGCGGAATTTGAACGCAGAACGTAGCGGCAGACGAAATACCGCCAAACATTTCGCACGGCGTGCTAACGTTTCTGCCAGCTCTGCAAGCTTCTTACCACACAGCCATGACTGCGCCTGTGTGTGTATATATATATATATATATATATATATACACACACACACACACATTTATATATATATATATATATATATATATATATATATATATATATATATATATATAAAACAAATAATAAATGAGTATATGCATATATACGTACAAGTATGTGCATACCTACATCTGCCTGTATATATAGGTGCATATCTGGGTACAGGACGTTGCAAATAAAACGTAGATAAAAAAATAATAATGACCAGAGTACAGAAAACACACAGGCCACATAGAGAACATTTTCCTTCATCAGCTGCCACCATTCTAACACAGGCGTTTCGAAGAGTTATATATATATATATATATATATATATGAAACCTATGTATGCAAAGACTCGGATCTATGCATATACGCCTGCAGATGTGTTGTGCACAAATGTACATGCATATGCATCAAGTTATACAGCTGCGTCCACAAGTCAGTGTTGTACAACCAAAAACCTTCAAGTATGAAGAGGAGACAATCATACAGTGAACTGCTGCTTCTTGTCTTTAGCCTTTTTTTATATATATTTTATTATCCACATGCGTAACGGTAGCGAGCTGGCAGAATCGTTAGTACGCCGGACAAAATGCTTTGTGGCGTTTCGTCTGTCACCACGTTCTGAGCTCAAATTCAACCGATGTCGACTTTGCCCTTCATCCTTTCGGGGTTCATGAAGACTGGGGTCGATTACACCGAGTACCCGCCTCCCCCAAATTTCAGGCATTGAGCCTATAATAGGAAGGGTCATTTACGTGGCTGTTTCTGTACAGCCGAGAAAAAAACAGCCAGATCTGCTAGAAATAACAGTCACACCTACTTCAAATCACATCTCATCATTCAAAGCAAAAAGAAAAGAAAAACAAGACACACTGAATCATGTGACAATCTTAAATACATAATGCCTGTAAATAAGACGGATTGGTCATGACTGGAATATGTAACGATCAAGTTTAACGGTTTATAAACATCGTAGGTCAGCAATTACACCGATCATATTCAACGATAATAGGCACCAAATAAATGAGAGAAGATATTAATTAATTAATTGTTGAGGTGGTTCTTTATTTATTCTTCTTCTTCTTCTTTAATGCCCACGGGGCAAACAAGGACAGGCAAAGAGATTAAGTCGATTACATCGACCCCAGTGCGTAACTGGTACTTAATTTATTGACCCCGAAAGGATGAAAGGCAAAGTCGACCACGGCGGAATTTGAACTCAGAACGTAACGGCAGACGAAATACCGTTAAGCATTTCGCCTGGTATGCTAACAATTCTGCCAGCCCGCCGCCCTTTATTTATATTGTTACTATCACCTTTACACTGTAAGTTACAACTGCTTTGTGTTGTTTGTGCGCACGGCTTATTTATTTTTCTATCGTTCATCTTGTATGGTAGTTAGCTTCGTCTGTGGGTGAATTCTAGGGAGAGAAAGAGTAAGAGAATCTAGACTGATAAAAAAATAAACAGTTGTGTTGTCGCGCGATGAAAGGCCGTGCTTGAAATGAGAAAAAGAGATGCTCTCTGTCCAGTGGCCAAGGCACCAGAGAGAGACAAAACTAATTTGAGGTTGTTTATTTAATTCTTCGCAGCCAAACCAAGTCAAGCTAAACAAAGGATTTTTCCTCTGTATCAGCTTTGACCCATGTATGACTCGAAAAGGTTAAAAAGTCAGTTTACTCTCTTAAATAAACAGGTGAAAACACTAGGCAAAGGACTTGTGGGAAAATGTGGTTTTGGTTTCAAATCATGGTTTAGGCATTTGGAAAGTATTCGTTATAAATATAATCGATCATAAAACTATTGAATACGTATTGACCAGTAACTAAACAACATCAATAACAACATGTCACTTTATTCTTTCCTACGTCGATAATTTGTTCTGTCACTGCTTCAACATAACAATCCTAAAAATTAAATTACATAAAAAAACATTCTCTCCTAGCAACGGTCAATTCTAAATTGAGTTACATGACCAAGTTGGCACAGATTTCATCTTGATCGACTAATAGTGATCCACAAGATTTCGGTAAATATAAATATGAGTTTCAATTGAGTTGTTGTTGTTGTTGTTGTTGCTGCTCTAGATGAAGGTTTTCATATTTACCTTGACTCCTTCCGGGGCCAGTGTAACTGGCACCGTTGGCTTTCTTCTTGGATAAATGCAAGTTAATGGCTGCAGGGAAAATGTAGAAAGCGGGTGTCTAGGAGAAATGGTTTTATGGGAAAGGAATAGATGTAATGTTTAGTGCAGACCCCTATGGATGGTTTGAGTAAACATGACTGACGAAAGGAGGTGGGGGTGAGTAAGTGGGGTGTATGGCAGTTCCGAAGAATAGAAGCCACGGGAAGCAGTGGTAGAGAGGGCAGAGAGAGAAGAGATAGCAGGTTCATAATAGAATTTGTCAATCCTATCGGTAAATATCTGTACCGTCCAGCCAATTTGAGATCTTCTACGTAAGTAATCGACTTGCTTGAAATCAAACCTTTAATAAAAAAAAAATATGATGCGCGAGAAGATGTAGGCCTTTATACCCTTAATAAAAACGGGATGGTCAAAACTGGAACGCGGGCGTTCTCAACCATTTTTTAATCTATGGACCCCTTTGATTACTATTTTATTCTGATGGACCCCCCATAGCCATTCGATGTTGAAAAACTAGTTGTATAGAAACTTCTTTCGAAATTCCTATTTTGTTTTTCCCGCGTCAACTTTGTGGAGGTTGAACAACGTAAAACGTTAGATAAAGAAACCTTTTCTTGCAATGAATACCAATACATACATGGAAAGCAAATTGTTTCCAGGGGCCCTTAAAATACTATTGTGGATCCTCAGTTTGCTATTTTGTTGCGTGAACCCCCAAAAGTCTTATATGGACTCTGAGGGGCCATTTGGACCCCAGCTGAGAACCACTGAGGTAAAGGGTTTTTATTTCTAAAATTCCCTTCTAATAAAAGTACTACGGCAACATCTGTGAATGCAATCTATCTAGATAAATGTCACCTATCAAGAGAACGCCTTATCTTTTGTCCACACTACAACAACATATGACGTCATCGTAACGAGTCAGCAAGACGTTTTTCACGTGGTCACACGACATGTTAGAAATAGCAGTCATTTCTTTCTCAAATCACACGCTATTATTATAAGCAAAATGATAAATGAGATAATACAGTCCCATGTACACTTTGAAAGACAGGTTGGTCATGACTGAAATGGATGGGAGTCGATATACTTTTTTGTAGAAATAGGTGTTTGAGAATTCACTTGGATCTATTTTAAAACGGGGGCACCAGTATTTTCTTAACGAAACACTTTGAAACTTGGGACACTGGTAGAACGTGTCATATAAAACATCTTTTACTCTTAGTCTTCTTAACAAAAAAAATGTACATCGCAAGTTATTCCATGTTACAGTTGTCGTATTTCTGTAATTTCAACCAATCACTGACGTCTATTCAGCTGAATAGAGTTACTGCTGGGCGGTCATAAAAATGTTATTCCCTGTGACATATTTCATCCGGTTTAATCGTAATTTATACGCATATATTGTTTATATAATAAATTACGCTGTGCGTATCTATGTGTGTAACAATTTTAGAGTTCGGATTCTAGAGTTAGGGTTTGTTTTAGGGTTACGGTTACGGTTAACAGTCTCGTTAGGGTTAGGGTTAGGGGATTAATACGATATACACCGTTACAGCGCTAACTGTTTTCAACTGAATAGACGTCAGTGATTAGTAGAAATTATCGAAATAAGACAATTTTTTACATGAAATAAATTCGAATACAAAAATTTTTTTCTGTTCTATAACACAAAATAGATAAGTATACGAAGTTTGAAAGTCTTTCCGTACCAAAAACACTACATAAAACATAAATGAAAACTGGTGCCCCCGTTTTAAAATAGATCCGTTCACTTGATGCTTGGGAATCTTGGACAAGCTGTGAATATATTGCCAGGAAATTGCTGGAAGCTGCTGAGAAAGCAAGACGTTACGTTTAGTTCCAGAGAGAGAGGACGATGAGTGCAGTAAGAATGAACACTGAAAATGGTGTCGATTCCAGGCAGTGACCTGGCGCAGGACTAATGGCTGAGTAGTCCTAAGATCGATCAGATGTGTCCTAGTGAGGATCATTTCAACCTTCTTCGGGGAATTGTCTATCCAGGACTACATTATCCAGTGTGTCACTCCGTTTACTCTTTTACTTGTTTCAGTCATTTGGCTGTGGCCATACTGGAGCACCGCCTTTAGTCGAGCAAATCGACCCCGGGACTTATTCTTTGTAAGCCTAGTACTTATTCTGTCGGTCTCTTTTGCCGAACCGCTAAGTTACGGGGACGTAAACACACCAGCTTTTTACTACTTTTTTTTTTACGTGTTTCAGTTATTTGACTGCGGCCATGCTGTAGCAACGCCTTAAACGGTTTTAGTCAAACAGATCGACCCCAGTATTTTTTTAAAGCCTAATACTTATTCTATTGGGTCCTTTTTGCCAAACCGCTATGTTACGGGGACGTAAACACACCGACACCGATTGTCAAGCAGTGGTGGTGGTAGTGCGGACAAAGACACATACAAAGACACATACACATAAATTCATACATACATACATACATACATACATACATATGTGTATGCGTGTGTGTATGTATATAATCATGTATATGTATACATGCACATATATACGACGGGCTTCTTTCAGTTTCCGTCTAGCAAATCCACTCACAAGGCTTTGGTCGGCCCGAGGCTATAGTAAAAGACACTTGCCCAAGATGCCACGCAGTGGGACTGAACCCGGAACAATGTGGTTGGTAAGCAAGCTACTTACCACACAGCCACTCCTACGCCTATAGGAGTGGCAACGCCGACTCTTTCGTAATTAGAAAACGTTTTTTTATGATTTGAAATTGTGACAAAATATTTTGTAAGAAAAGGCTTCGTAAAACAGTAAACACGAGCGGAAACAGCGGAAAAGCTCATATCATTTGAAATATAATATCGCGTTTGAATTTAGGCACAATGGCAGCAATTTCGTTCGAAAGGGTAAATCGATTACATCGACTCCAGTGTTGAACTGGTACTTATTTTATCGACCACGAAAGGATAAATGGCAAAGCCGACTCCTTCGTAATTTGAACTCAGAACGTAAAGATGAACGAAATGCCGCTAAGCATTTTACTCGGCGTGCTAACGACTCTGCCAGCTCTCTGCTTTCTTTTGAAATATCACCTGAAATGCATCAGCACCGTAGTGATTTTTTTTTTTTTTTTTTGATTTATCGTATGAATTGTGTGGAGCATGAAATTCTGGTGAAGAGCTCAGCTGCTGGTAATTTTTTGTCTGATTGCCGTGTTTGACATCAATCATCTGATACGTCTTCGATTTACCCTTTCGAACGAATGTCGACAAGGCATTGATGTTATCATCGTCTGAAACGTAAGCTCAAAGGACATCTTAAAGGGCCAACTCTTTCATGAAGTTAATAACAACAACAACAACAACAACATTAATAATAATAATAATAATAATAATAATAATAAATGGCCGGATGGAGTACCAAGCAGTGGCTCTCATGGTTTCTGATCTTAATCGATTGGAAGTGTTATCATCTACATTGTTTTGTCTTGATATAAAAGATGGGCTACAGCAAATGTTCTGCTCAATACCACAGATTTGCTTGTCAGTTGTTTGACCTTAACCAGTTGAGCATGTCCCTTGGTGGCTGACGATATGTGCATCTCTGATCATGAGCAGAAGTAGTGGGGGAGCATCATAGCCATGTGTTGAGAGGAATGCTTTGGGGTTTAAATAATTCACCTCTGGAAACATTGCTGTTTCGTTCAACATCCTTAAACAGCCCTTATTCAGAGACTTTTTGAGTGGGATGGGATACGCGTCCTGAAGAAAATTCTAACTGGGCCCCACCTGCAAGGTCATGTGCTGTTTATCTTGATATGAGATCACCATGTCACGCACATGTGGTTGTGATGCATGTGCCTGGTGTACCCTTATCAGACGGGTAGTCATGATGGGTATATTGGGCTTCGTATATTTTACCCCAGTGTCACTTTGATGGCATGCATTGCTCTCTCACTCAATAATAATAATAATAATAGTAATAATAATAATAATAATAATAATAATAATCCTTTCTATTATAGACACAAGGCCTGAAATTTTGGAGGAGGGGGCAAGTCGATTACATCGACCTCAGTGCTCACGTGGTACTTATTGTATCGACTCCGAAAGGGTAAAAGGCAAATTCGACTTCGGCGGAATTTGAACACAGAACGTAAAGACGGACGAAATGCTGCTAAGCATTTTGCTAGGCGTGCTAACGATTCTGCCAGCTCACCGTCTTAAATGATGATAATAATAATAATGATAATAATAATGATAATAATAATAATAACACTTTCTTTATTCACCCCTAAGGGTTCTCGTAAAATCACTGGGAATGGTACAGGACAATACAATACAAATAAAGTGTGATAAAAACATAAACAAAATAATAACAATAAACAAAATTCTAACATCCCCAAAAGAAGTAGTCTTTTTAGGGCTACTTGTGGAAACCCCCACAAAAAACCACGATCGTCCTGATCTCTAGGACAAATGCCCTCTCCTCCTCATTAACTTTCAATTTGGACCAGACCAGATCCCGAGCAATTTAACCAGTCCCTCCGTCCAGCGTCCCACGATGTTATTGGACAGCACGGGCCTGCCTCTCCAGGTGCCGAGCTGCAGGCCCACTGACTTGATTAATTTTTGCTCCTATCGTCGCCTCATATTCTTTTAGAGCAGTGCCAACCAGGTCTATGTGGTGCCTTCTATTCGACACTATGACAGTGACGTCGTCTGCGCATGCCGACACAGTTCCCCCACGTCTTAGTTTGCGCGGGATGCCTCTCAACGTCACCGATCTCCGCAGTAGTGGGTCCAGAGCCAGTACATACAGAAGAGACAAGAGTGGACATGCTCGACGGAACGAGTGTATGATGTTGAATAGTTCCGACAGGTAATCATTCAACCGAACTATCGAGCAGTTGTCGCTGTACGTTGTTGCGATCCAGCCACGGAAAACGGGACCGAAACCTGCCACCATGAAAACGGCCGCCAAGTATTGGTGTTCGACCCTATCGAAAGCTTTAGATTGATCCGAGTTGATCAGGGCCCAATCCATGCCAGCTTTTCTACGCACCCTGTCTATGATGTGTCGCATAAGGTGGAGGTTGTCGAGGATGAATCTGCTCGAAATGTTGCATGTTTGCGTATCACCAATCAGTTCCTCGACAAGCGCCAATTTTGGCCACAGTTTTGAAGTTTGTGTTCAGCAGCGTTATGGGCCTAACATTTTCTATTTTATCTCCATTCTTTAACGAATTGCCATTAAGTCAAGATAAGAGAATCCTTCCCATTTGTTCATTGTCTCTTCTCATCCTCATAGACTTCCAGGCCATTGCGTGGATCGATGTGGAACTACAACGGCCTCAGGTCAGTTGCTCTCTGTGAGCTAAAGATTTCCGAGACGCACTCACTGGTTCCTCTGACCAACGACGAGCCGTGCCACCGCCTTGGTAGCCACCGTCCTTTCTGAGCCGTACCACCGCTCCTCGACTCACAGAGCTAGGAATTCTCCGGTTCTACTGTCAGTTGCAGTATATATCTATTAAAAAGCCGCCAAACAAGTCTGGCATGTAAAAGTAAAGCCCATAGGGCAAACCATCCGAACCAGGCGATTTGTCCTTAGTGAAGCTCATCATCGTATCCCGTATTTCCACAGCTATTATCGGAATTTCATAACGTTCCACCCACTTGCCGAGTATCGTGGCATGCCGTCGAGGGAGGCACTGAAGTCCATCCTACGTTCCGGAATGCCATTCGTCCCAAACAGTTGGTCAAAGTGCTATTGAAATGCTACACACATACGCTCGGGATCGAGTACCGTGTGCCCATTTTTGTCCACCAAAGACCGAATTGTGGCTTTGTTGCCACGTTGAGCCTTGCCACTCGGGCCCATCGAGCGGTTTTTTTCGTTCCTTCTTGTCTAAGAGCACGAGCCTTAGCTCTGACAATGTAACCTTCATGCTTACCGTTGAATAATTGGTCAAGCACCAATCACGCCTCTAACATGTCGGTGGCAATGCCTTTCCTAAGTGCCTTTTCTAAGTCACTAGTTTTCCTTCCATTTTATTTCTTTCTATCAATAATGCCTCATTAAACCTATCTGATTCTATTCTAATTGCCTTTCCAGGACAAACCATCATTTGTTGTTGACTACTGAACTCGTTAACACCTGCTTAATTAATTCTGTAATCCGGTCCTTGTAAGCCTCTGGGGTGGGGCAGCACCTTCCTCTCAACACTCATCTTCTTTTCAAATGAACTTTTAAAAAGACAAGGACTTAGCCAAAATGGAAAGTGTTCGTCTTTGGTCTTTTCTGTCTCGACCACCATACAACCTCTTTCATCATAGCCACCAGATAGAGGAAAACTGTTCAAAGGAAGACGATGGGACGAGCTACATGATGGAGTCGGATCCGTCCGATACGTGATAACAACGTTAGAATGGATCCTTCAGTCCGTCTCCCTCGCTTGAACGGTTCTGCAAAATACCACTAAAAAATTACGCATGTACGTTTCCAAAAGGATATCACGCATTCACTGCGTTCCAGAAAAGATACAAGTGTAGCGGCATAGTTGTTCCCATCCAACAGCATTTAATCCCGTATTTTTCAGAACACGTCTCATTGCACAAAGAACCTATTTTCACACTTTGCAACTAGTAAGTAGTCTAGGGCTATTCTCCAAACAAGTATATCGTAAGCTGTATCTTTTCTAAATCATCGATTACGCCTTACCCTAATTTATTACAATTTTGCTAACACTAACAGATTCTTTTGTAATTTTCCGTGTTGGTGACACTCTCCACTTATTTATAACTGCATCCATCTAATCCCATTTAAATTCATTAATCCAATTCCTGAAAATTCGTTCAAATATGTATTTACTAGACATATCAGAACGAAAATCTACAGGATAATGTGTTAAGCGGTTCAGTTGGTGGAATAACAGAAACAGTAGCTCACTGGACTATAGCCATTATTTCGTTGAAACACATTACTTGTATTTTACATCTTTCTAGGATAGATAAAATACTTGCTATATACTGTGAATTATCCTCCCCAAAATTTATGGTTTACGAATAATGTTAGAAACCGATAATTCTCTTTCTTAAATTTGTCCTTAACATTTCTGATATTTACAGCATTAACTTCGTTCGTATATTTACATAAAGTTACGTGCCTGACTTAAGGTTTAATCCTTCCGTTTCTACAATATTAATGATGTTCAATTTGTTGAAATGTTTGCTTAAAAGCAACATTGACAGACTAAAAACTAACGAAAAGGAACTTCGTGGATGTTTTCTTCTTTTCAAAACAACATATCGACTGAGGAGATATTTGCTATTTTGAATGATAAAAAGGTTCATTAAGACGTTTTATCTCGATTCTCACCCTACAAGACACGTTAGCGATTGAAGATCGATGTTAATTGTAAAATCTTAGCAACGCACTTACCATTGTATTAGAATTCCTGAATAAATCAAAGACAATCAGATTATACTATCTTGTTCAAATATAGACAATTTTGAAACCTTTTTCTTTCGGTTCCTAAAAGAATTAAAGGCTTCAATTTAATTTAAACTTTTGCCATCCTCCAACCTCACCCCCCCTATCAACAAATAACCGTCTCAAAAGAAACAAGATATATCTTACACATAACATTTCTCTGAAACATACAATTATTGTTATAATTTGTAATTTATCAGATGAAGCCAAGGCGTGTCGGATGTAGTCTCAAACATGAACCACAACTCCCACCTTGGTGTTTATCTCTAAGTACAGCATTTGGTTAGTCTAAGAACGATTCCTTCCACTTTAGACCAATGGTCAGAGCGGCAGGTGTCACTCTCTGACAAATGCAAAGTAATAAACATTTGATGTTCATCTTGATAAATTTCTGTGCTTGTAATCATTGACACCTCTACAACAACATCATCATCATCATCATCATTATCAATATATTGAAAGAAAATGCAAGAAACAGCTTGTCCGGATTTATTCCGGTTATCCCTATCCCACCAACTGTACCACTGATTCTGTCCCTCTTCACATGCCCCGCCTCACGTATGCTACTCAGATGCACACACACACACACACACACACACACACACGTTTCTGCAGATGCCCTTAGCTACGGACTCCAACTTAGTTTCAGTGTGATCTCTCCTCCTCCCTCATTTGAAACGCCTATTGTTGTATATGATACACACATACACACACACACACACACATACACGCACATGCACACACATGCACACATAAATACTTACATACATATATATATATATATACATACACACATATTATATACACATAGACATATATATGTGTGTGTGCGTTTGTATGTGTGTATATATATATGTACAAGCATATGTATGTATGTATGTATGTATGTAAGTAAGTATATATATATATATACTGATAGAAATCAGAAAGCTCCATCAGTTGAAGAGATTGTGGTTGGTGCTGGCAACAAATTTTTGTCCAGCCACAAAGACACAAGTCCCAAACTGAGAAGATCCCTTCCACGGTAACAAACCTCAAAAACAAAAGGACTACTGAGGGTTGTAATACAAAATCGGGAAATATGAGAAGGCGTGCACCTTCTCTCCTGTTCTGGGGATCTGTCTTACTGCTTTACATTGCGGCAACACCAAATCTACCGTTGGCTTCTGAAACAAAATGGCTCAGGTAAGAATTCGGACTAATGAGAGAATTTTATTGAAATAGTGAAAAATTATTCTGTATTTCCACGTAATTTTTCTGATTAAATTTGCATTTTTATGGCTAAAACACAATTATTTATAGATAATTAGTACTTATAGATAATTATTATAGTTAGTAAAATTAATTAGTATACCTAATATACAGAAATTCTTATAATATATACTATTAAACCATGGGAGAGGCATTATGCTGGTAATAAACACACATATATATAATATATAAACATACATATATAATAATATATAAATATATATTGTATAATATATACTATTAAACCTTGGGAGAGGCATTATGACGGTAATAAACACACATATATGTAATATAAACACACACATATATATAATAATATATAAATAATATATATTTTTTTATTATAATCACTTGTATACAAGCGATTAAAATAATTAATACACAATAAATTATAATAATTGTAATCTGTAGCAAGGTGGTGAGCTGGTAGAATCATAGCATGCTGGATAAAATGCTTAGCGGTATTTCGTCTGTCTTTACATTCTGAGTTCAAATTCTGCTGCGGTTGACTTTTTCCTTTCATCTTTTTGAGAGCAATAAAACCTGTTGAGTACTGCGTCCCCCCTCCCAAAACTGCTGGCTTTGTACCCAAATTTGAAGCCATTATTCATAATCTATCGTGTTATAGTTATATCAATCACAGATGTTAATTATAATGAATATTAAATTATTTTAATTATCAAAGAATAATTATCATAATAACAAATATGCAGGAATTATTATAATTAATACACAGTAACTATTATATTACAGTTTTTATTCATATCATTTATGCAACTTTTATATACAATAAATTTTTATAATAATTAATTACTATAATTTATGTGAAAGATATAATTTTATTACTAATTAATCTGAGTAATCCACAATTCTTATAGTAATGTAAAGTAATTATTATGACTACTAATATTAATGAGATTGGTCTAAAGCAGTGAAGTGGCAGAATCTTTAGAACATGAGGCAACATTTTGTCTGTCTTTATGTTCTGGGTTCAAATTCTGCCAAGGTCGACTTTGCCTTTCATCCTTTCAGGCTCAATAAAATAAGTACCAGTTGAGTACTGGGGCTGATCTAATTGACTTAGTCTCCTCCCCTGAAATTGCTGGCATTGTGCCAAAATTTGAAACCAATACTAATGAGGTTGACTGGCACATCAAAACCTTTTTGAGAAAATGGCAACTCAATGCAAGAGTGCCTTCATGGTCAATAGACCTGCTGGAAATACTAGTCAAATCCCTAGTCAAAACTCCTGTGGTTAAGAAGCTTTCTCTGTAAGTATGTGGTTTCAGGTTCAGTTCCACAGCAAGGCACTTTGGGCAAATGTCTTCTACTGAAACCCTAGGTCAACCAATACCTTGTCTGTGAATTTGGTTGACAGAAATTGAAAGAAGCCTGTCATACAGGCACTAGAATGACTGTGTGGTAAGTTGCTTGCTTACCAGCCACGTGGTTCCGGGTTCAGTCCCACTGCGTGGCACCTTGGGCAAGTGTCTTCTACTATAGCCTCAGGCTGACCAAAGCCTTGTGAGTAGATTTGGTAGAGGGAAACTGAAGAATCCCATCGTATATATATATATATATATATATATATATATATATATATATATATATATATATGTGTGTGTGTTTGTCCCCCTGCCACCATGTTGGTGTGTTTACGACCCCATAACTTAGTGGTTTGGAAAAAGACACTGATAGAATAAGTATTGGGCTTACAAAAGCATAACTCGTAGGGTTGATTTATTAAAAAAAGGCGGTGCTCCAGCATGTCTGCAATCAAATGCCTGAAACAAATAAAAGAATAAAAGATAAAATATTTATCATCATCATCATTTAACGTCCATTGTCCATGCTGGCATGGGTTGGACGGTTTGACTGGGCATGGTTTTCTATGGCTGGATGCCCTTCCCTTATATGTATACACTATAAATACGTATACACTATTTATAATATTGAAACAAAGTTACACAGTTAAAATTTCTCAATAATGTGTAACAGGTTTAAATATTTCAAAAAATTATCTTAAAAGTCCCTTAAGACAGTTAATCACACAGACATGTATATGTATATTTGTGTGTATATATATATATATATATATATATATCATCATCATCATCGTTTAACGTCCGCTTTCCATGCTAGCATGGGTTGGACGATTTGACTGAGGACTGGTGAAACCGGATGGCAACACCAGGCTCCAGTCTGATTTGGCAGAGTTTCTACAGCTGGATGCCCTTCCTAACGCCAACCACTCAGAGAGTGTAGTGGGTGCTTTTACGTGTCACCCGCACGAAAACGGCCACGCTCGAAATGGTGTCTTTTATGTGCCACCCGCACAAGCCAGTCCAGGGGCACTGGCAACGATCTCGCTCGAAAATCCTACAGGAGCCAGTCAGGCGGTACTGGCAACGGCCACGCTCAAAATGGTGCATCTCATGTGCCACCCGCACAAGAACCAGTCCAGGGGCACTGGCAACGATCTTACTTGGCTTGCCGGGTCTTCTCACGCACAGCCCATTTCCAAAGGTCTCGGTCCGTAGTCATCGCCTCGGTGAGGCCCAATGTACGAAGGTCTTGCCTCACCACCTCAGCCCAGGTCTTCCTGGGCCTACCTCTTCCACGGGTTCCCTCAACTGTTAGGGTGTGGCACTTTTTCACGCAGCTATCCTCCTCCATTCTCACCACATGTCCATACCAGCGCAATCGTCTCTCTTGCACGCCACAACTGATGCTTCTAATGTTCAGCTTTTCTCTCAAGATACTTACACTCTGACGGGTATTCACATTGACATTACACATCCAACGGAGCATACTGGCTTCATTCCTTGCGAGCTTACGTATGTCCTCAGCAGTTACAGCCCATGTTTCACTGCCATGTAGCATGGTTGTTCGTACGCATGCGTCATACAGTCTGCCTTTTACTCTGAGTGAGAGTCCCTTTGTCGCCAGCAGGGGTAAGAGCTCTCTAAACTTTGCCCAGGCTATTCTTATTCTAGCAGCTACACTTTCAGCGCACCCACCCCCACTACTAACTTGGTCGCCCAGATAGCGGAAGCTATCGACTACCTCTAGTTTTTCACCCTGGAATGAGATAGAAGTTGTTTCCTGTTTGTTTGCAGTCTTTATTGCACCTGAACATCTGCCACAAACAAAAACTAACTTGCTAGTTAACCTGCCTTTGATGTTGCTGCACCTCTTATGTGTCCATAGCTTGCACCGGGTACATCTTATAGAGTTACTACCTACTCCTTTTCTACATACTGAGCAGGGCCATCTACCTGAAGGGGTTTGTGTTTTATCTACCTTCCTACTTATTAGGATTTTGGTTTTAGCTAGGTTGACTCTAAGGCCCTTCAATTCTAGACCTTGCTTCCACACCTGAAACTTCTCCTCTAGTTCTGATAGTGACTCCGCAATTAGGGCAAGGTCATCAGCATAGAGGAGCTCCCAGGGGCAACCTGTCTTGAACTCCTCTGTGATTGCCTGGAGGACTATGGTAAATAATAGGGGGCTGAGGACGGAACCTTGGTGGACCCCTACCTCTACCCGGAATTCATTGCTGTACTCATTTCCAACCCTCACCTTACTGGCCGCATCTCTGTACATGGCTCGCACAGCTCTCACTAGCCATTCTTCTATCCCAAGTTTCCTCATTGACCACCAGATAAGGGATCGGGGGACCCTGTCAAAGGCTTTCTCCATGTCAACGAAAGCCAGGTACAGAGGTTTATCCTTGGCTAGGTATTTCTCTTGCAACTGTCTCACTAGAAATAAGGCATCAGTAGTGCTTTTACCTGGCACGAACCCAAACTGCATCTCATCTAAATTGATTCGCTCCCTAATTAGTTGGGCTATGACCCTCTCTGTAACTTTCATAACCTGATCTAACAGCTTGATGCCTCTGTAATTATTTGTATCTAAAGCGTCCCCTTTACCTTTGTAGCAGTTGACTATGATGCTGCTACACCAGTCATAGGGTATGACTCCTTCGTGTATCACCTGGTTCGTAATACGGGTGACTAGGCTATAGCCAACACTGCCAGATATTTTGAGCATCTCTGCAGTGATTCCTGATGGGCCGGGGGCTTTCCCGGTCTTCATACTCTTAATTGCTTTATCTACCCTGGTACTATCAACTCGGATAGCTGGTCCCTCTATTGGGTCGACATAAGGCAGGCTCTCTTTCTCCCATTCATTCTCTTTATTAAGCAATCTATCGTAGTGGCATCTCCAGACCTCTTTCTTTGCATCCTCATTTAATGCAAGCGTACCATCATCCATGCGAACACATTTCTCTCCTACAACATCACTATTCTCTCTCCTACACTGTCTTGCAACCCGAAATACCTCGAGTCTTTGGTCCTCACGGCGCAGAACATTGGCAAATCTTTCCTTATCTGCTTCCCCTCTGGCTAAATAAACCTGTCGCCTAGCCTCCCTTCTGGCACATTGGTACAATTCCCTGCTACCACCGTTCTTCCAGTCCTTCCAAGCTTGTTTCTTTTGTCTAATAGCCCTGTCTACCTCCTTGTTCCACCACCACGTTACTCTGGGTTGGGAGGGGACCTTACACCACCCACAAATCTGGTCGGTGGCTTTCAACAGGTTGTCCCGCAGAAATCTCCAATTGTCTTCCACGTTGTATGATGCTATATCCCCTTCTATTTCGTTAAATGCTTCAAGTAACTTGTCTCTAAGTCTCTGTCCGTTTGCAGGGTCTTTAAGCTTCCACACCCTTCTTCTCCAAGCCTGTCTAATTCTGGGCACCCATTTTGCCTTGATCCCAAAGTCGCTAACTACTAATCTATGTTGTGGGGTACATTCTTCGCCAGGGTAGGTTTTGGCATTTATAAGCCGCCCTCTTTCCCTATTTCTGGCGAGGATGTAGTCGATTTGGCTAGAGTGTCTGCCGGAGCGGTAGGTGACTAGGTGACTGGCAGGTTTCCTGAAGTTGGTATTGCAGACCATAAGATTGGTTGCATCACAGAACTCCAGCAGTCTGGTTCCCTCCTCGTTGCGGGAACCGAAGCCATAGCCTCCATGTATGCCATGGAAGCCCCCAGCACGACGTCCGACATGACCGTTGAAGTCTCCAGCCACAAAGAGAAGGTCCCTGTCACTCGTCGACGAGGTAGTTTGCAAGAGGGTGTCATAGAATTGGTCTTTCAGACCATCTGGTAGCCCAGGTTGAGGTGCATAGGCTGAGATGACAGTAGCTAATCTATGATGAAGCACTAGTCTGATCTTAAGTACTCTGTCACTTACTCTAACGACCTCGATTACCTTATCCACCCATTTCTCCGCTAGAAGTATTCCTACGCCCCCGACCCCGTCAGTGTTCCCTGCCCAGAAAATCTTGTACCTGTGTTCTTTGCCTGTGAGGAACCTTGCAGAACCTCCTCTCCATCTTACTTCCTGGATGCAGCACATATCTACGCATCTCCGTTCAAGCATCTCAACAATTTCACCAGATCTACCTTTCAGCGTGCCGACGTTGAGAGTGCCAATCCTAACAGTATGGGTGTTGGGGGTGTGGGCCTGTAGCCTGGGAAGAGGAAAAGCAGTGTCGTGTACCTGATATATATATACATATATATATATATATGTATATATATATATATGTATGTATGTATGTATATATATATGTGTGTGTGTGTGTGTGTGTGTGTGTGTGTGTGTGTGTATGTATGTATGTATGTATGTATGTATATATATTATCACTTAAGCATTGTGAGACTTCTAGCCTGGTGTAGAACTCAATATATATATGTTTCAGAACACAGTGTTAGAGGAGTACAGAGCAGTAATAAAAACAAGACGACACAGGAAAAACAATGGTTATGTTGTTAACTTCATTAGCTTACAGCTGTTTCTACTATAAGATGCAGTGGACTTTTAGTTGGGTGCCTGAATAACATCCTATAGCTTCATTGGAGCCTCAAATATGAAGTGCAATTTATTTGGGAAAAACAAATTACATTTCTCCAATGTACAGAGAAGGTATTATCAGTGAGAAAGTCATTGGTATATATATTTATTTAAAACAGTTTACTTTGGCTCCATGCAGCTTAATCTTTTGTGAGCTTCTGGCAGAAACTCATCGTTTGATTCCCAGACTGGGCATTGTGTTGTGTTCTTGAGCAAAGCACTTCATTTCACGTTGCTCTGTGATCATTTCAACATCTGACATGTGGCACCCAGTTGCATCTGTACAGGTAATGTCGATTTGATGGCTTGAGTGAGCTTATGTCTACACAAACATTTGATCACTATAAACAAATCATCTGTGTGGTTGTCCAATTAGGAATTGTCAAACCCTCATACATCATCTAACGACGAGAATCCATTATATATATATATATATATATATATATATATATATATATATATATATATGTATGTATGTATGTATGTATGTATGTATGTATGTATGTATGTATGTATGTATAGAGTTAGAAAATTTCTATAAGAGATGAAAGCAGTACTATAATGGTTATCGCTACTTAAACATGGCTGTACCATAGAAACTGCTGTTACTGCTATTTTTAACCCCAGGAAAAAACCTCCTCCAGCTGGTTATTCAATGCAATCTGCACCCAATATATATTACACGCAGGAGAGTGAACTCCCACCATCTACCAGTAGCAGTGAATCTTACTTCTCAGTATAATTACTGCTTTCAACTAGCTAATTTATACTTATTTATAAATTAGTGTGTAAATATGTACTCTAGTCTATATATATATATTTATTTATTTAAAAATGTAGTGGTAACACACGAGTAAGTAGATATTTATGAAAAAGAACAAAAATGCTACTTTTTTTAAAATTAGGTACATTTAAATTTCTTTATATAAATACATTGAAAAAATGTTGTTTTTTTTACATGATTCTGTTGTTTATAAACCTTATCAAAAATATGTACTTAAATGAAATATGTAGAGAAAAAATTATTAATAAAATAATTAATAAAATAAACGTTCTTAGTGTACTTTTCTTTTTCCTGCAAGGGCACGTGGTAATTTCCATTAATTTTCGTGGCATTGCTAGTAACAACTTTAGCAGCTGTCTATGGTGGTAAATGAAGTAGTGTGGTCAAAACTGTTTTCAATAGGAGTGGCCACAGCAGTCAAATAAGCAGCAGTAGCAACCATAATAGTCGTTGTAAAGTTATCTCCCTTGAGGTCTTCACAGAAATAGATTTATTCAATCTCTCATCTTTATTTCTTATGAATAATATTCAAATAGTTTCAGTGTTTCGAACTTAAAGAATTTAGACTCGGTTGATACTTTATTATGAAATGCATTTACTTGCCAATGTGTTCATTTTGGCTAGCATTGTCTTTGTATTTGTATAATGGAAAAGTTGTGAATTTGGGATATTTATTGGATGTACATATGTGTATGTGTCGCTGACAAATATTTTCCATCTAACCTCTAACACATGCCGGCATAGAAAAGCTGACATAATACAAATGGATGAAATATATATATTTTTATTTGTTATCTTTTATTTAAATGTGTTTAAACTGAACTTGTCTGCAACCAAGTGTTCAAGTGTTTTTAATCGATAATATCAACTCCGAAAACTTTATCAGTTTAATACGTATTTGATAGTTTGTTTACCAAAATCATTAAATTAATCTTTATATAAAGTGATGCAATGCAGCACAAGTGTTTACAAGGGTTGACCTAAAACACAGACACCGATACAGAGATAAGGTTAGTGAAATGCCAGTCATTTGAAAGGCATGTGACAAAATGCTTTGAGAAATTTGTTCCAGACCTCTGTACTCACTGGAAGTCAGCTTTGTACTTTATCCTATTGGCACTGATAAAATAAAGTACGAGTCGAAAGAGGGAGATTGGCTGAGTTGTTTGAGCATTGAAAAGAATTCCTGCGCTTTATGTTCCAGTTATTTGCCTTGCCTGACATTGGATGGTAGATTTAATCCATCACCTGATTTAACACTTGTGGAAGGAAATTACCACAACATATAATAATAAACCACGAAAGGTGAACCATGATAGGTGGACCATAATATGGTGAGGGATTACTGTATTGTATAATATATTTTAATATAGTATATTATATTTCTATATGATATTAGTGGACTATAATAAAATATAGCACATTATAATATGTATAATATAATATAATATAATAAAGTATATCTTTTGTGTATCTTTTGTGTGTTTCCGCCATAAGACTGTGGCCATGCTGGAGCACGACCTCGATGAATTTTAGTTGAATAAATTGATCCTGGTACCTATTTTTTTTTTAGGTCAGGTACTTACTCTATCAGTTTCTTTTGCTGAACCACTAAGTTACAGGGACATAAACACATTAACTCCAGTTGCCAAGCAGTGGTGGGGAACAAACAGGCACAAGGACGGACACATACACACATGTGAGGGGCTTCTTTCAGTTTCCGTCTCCCATATTTATTCGCAAGCCTCTTATACTATACATTTATTTAATATTCTTATTCTTTTACTTGTTTCAGTCATTTGACTGTGGCCATGCTGGAGCACCGCCTTGAAAGGTTTTAGTTGAAGAAATCGATCCCAGAACTTCGGGATCGATTTATGGAGACATAAGCACAACAGCATCAGCTGTCAAGCGATGATAGGGGCACAAACACAGACACACATGTATAAATATATGTTCTGGAGAACATGATTTTTCTTTGTGGTTGGGTCGTTGATGACCTCTTTCTAGCATATTGGATGTCCACCTAGTTGTCATCCCTTCTTATACGCATATATATATATATATGTATGTATGTATGTATAATGACAGGTTTCTTTTCAGTTTCTGTCTACCAAATCCACTCACGAGGCTTTGGCTGACCTGAGGCTACAGCAGAAGATACTTGCCCATGGTGCCATGCAGTGGCACTGAACCCAGAACCATGTGGCTGGGAAGCAACCTTCTTACCACACAGCCATGCCTGCACCTATAATATAATTTGTAATGTATAATGTATATATAACACAAGAACAAGAGTATGTATAGGTCTACGCTGATTGTTACTTCAGTTGATGCATCTTTATACAACAAACATACATTTACAATCTCTGACTGTGGAGCAAAATGTGTGCGTGTGTGTGTATTTTGTATGAGTGTGTATCTGTGTATCTGTATATATGCGTATATATTGGCCATTGTAAGATATAAAGTGTCGTTGCTAGGTAAATGTTGAAGCAATATAACATGTGTTTGCCACTTGCATAATTACTGCCTACTGCAACCCTTCCAGCAACCAGCCAACCAAACGACCAACCACACATCCCATCCCATAAACCTCAAGAATCCAGATGTTACCATTTAAGGTCTATTAGATCCAATGATTATTCTGACTATCTGTATGTAATGAGTATGCCAGCAGTAGAAAAACTGATTTTATCAGCCTAATCTTACAAACATCTTCTTAGACTCAAGTAATGGCTGGCCTGGACTACAGTTTTAAAAACCTCAAACTGTTATTTATGACAAATATAAAGAAACAAATCTCTCTGTTTCCTGTTTTTACTTCATTCAAAGAAAATAGCCAACGATTTGAAGAATATCAAAACCTCTCTGGAAGGTGATGGATTGCTGGAGCCAAAGCAGAAAGTTGGAGAGGTTTTGTTGTTTTTATTGGTATGTTTGATGTTATTAGTAATGTAACTACAACATTAGTGTTGTTGCTAATAGTATATGAGGAGGTACCGAAAAGTGACCGAAAACGTTCACTGTGGGACAAGCTTGTTGTAGTTCAGGCTTCTACTGCTAGAAGTCACTTGATGTGACCCTCAGGCATCAGTCTGCCGACCAGCATTGTCTAGTGGGGTCATACTGCCACCTGGTAGGGTTTTTTTTGGGGGGGGGGGGGGGGCTTGCAGTGCTTCTCCCCTGTTTGTCGGTTTCTGCAAAGGCTGAAATGAAGGGACAGAATTGCTTCCATGAAATTCTATTTTCTGCTGAGGAAAACAGTGGCCAAAACAGTCGTCATGCTTCAAGACCACTGCCATGAGCAAAACACAAGATTACGAGTGGCTTTCATGCTTTAGGAATGATCACTTGAGGCTTGAAGACCAGCCTCATTCAGAGCAACAGCTGACCTCCCAAATAAATGAAAACCTCATGAAAATTCATAAAGTGATCCTGGAGGACTGTCACTGAACAATTGATGAACTTGTTAATATAATCAGTGTGTCATGGAGTTTCTGCCAACGAATTTTGAGCGAGGGATTGTGAATGAAAAGAGTTGCAGCAAAATGTGTGCTTCACTTACTCACAGAAGATCAAAAGCAGTCATCACTGAATGTGTGTTGTGGACTGAAAGAACAATTAGCTGAAAGTTGAACCGGACCTTTTTTCAAAGCGAAATCGGGATGGTACCTGTGCCCAGCGTCGCCTTTCTGGCACTTGTGCCCATGGCATGTGTAAGGACTTTCGAGCAAGATCGTTGCCAGTGCCCCTGGACTGGCTCTTGTGTGGGTGGCACATAAAATACACCATTTGGGCGTGGCCATTGCCAGTACCGCCTGACTGACCTTCGTGCCGGTGGCACATAAAAGCACCCACTACACTCTCGGAGTGGTTGGCATTAGGAAGGGCATCCAGCTGTAGAAACTCTGCCAAGTCAGATTGGAGCCTGGTGTAGCCATCTGGTTTCACCAGTCCTCAGTCAAATCGTCCAACCCATGCTAGCATGGAAAGCAGACGTTAAATGATGATGATGATCACTGATGACAAAAGCTGTTGCTGTGGAATTTGCAGATGGGGAAGAGGTGAAGAAGAAAATGACAGGCATTAAAAGGCATCACTTTGCAAGAGTTCTGGTGCTGCTTCGAACAGTGTAAAACATGCCTGAACTGATGCATTGCTTGAAATGGAGAATACTTTGAAGGAAATAAAAGTGTAAACACGTGAATAAAAGAATAAAAGAATACTGCAAAATTCTGGGTTTTTTTGAGGGGTACCCCCTCATACAGCACCAAGTTAGGCCTTAATTGAGCCGATAGACCAATGAGCAAAGGAATCAGTGAAATAGAATCAGTGAAAAGTAGAGGCTTCTTGAGATTCTCTTATCTTAGTTGGAGCTATTTGCATTGACAAACAGCAATACAAATAGTAGAAAGAGCAGAATAAATAACAGAGAAGTGTGAAGTCTCAAGGAGGATCTTTCTTTGCAGAGACAAATAAATTAACAATAGTGAGTGGGAGGATGCTAAGTTAATGTAACAGAGGAGAATCAGTGAGAAGGAAGAGGAGGAGTGGTAACAGGTGTTAGCAGTAGGGGTAGGAAGAGGAGACCAGTGGTTAGAGGAAAGAGAATATATAAAGAATAGCAGCAGATTTGAAAAATATTGACAGGCAGAGGGCGATAATGATATGTGTGTATATATATATATATATATATATATATATATATATATATCATCATCATCATCATCGTTTAACGTCCACTTTCCATGCTAGCATGGGTTGGACGATTTTACTGAGGACTGGTGAAACCAGTTGGCACTCCGTCGGTTACGACGATGAGGGTTCCAGTTGATCCGATCAACGGAACAGCCTGCTCGTGAAATTAACATGGAAGTGAGTGGCTGAGCACTCCACAGACACGTGTACCTTTAACGTAGTCCTCGGGGGATATTCATCGTGACACAGTGTGACAAGGCTGACCCTTTGAATTACAGGCACAACAGAAACATGAAGTAAGAGTGTGAGAAAGTTGTGGTGAAAGAGTACAGCAGGGTTCGCCACCATCCCCTGCCGGAGCCTCGTGGAGCTTTAGGTGTTTTCGCTCAATAAACACTCACAACGTCCAGTCTGGGAATCGAAACCGTGATCCTATGACCGCGAGTCCGCTGCCCTAACCACTGGCCCATTGCACGTCCACTTTGTTAAATGATAACTATAGTAATCTTTAATCACTTGATCAATAATCTATCACTTTAAATCTGGAATAATTCGTCTGTTGGAAAGGGACTATCTTTGTGTCAGTAAACCTACATTGCTATCTCAAATAATAAACAAACTCTGTATAACATTTAAATCTACTCATTGATAGATTCCTCGCTCATCTCGTTTCTATTGTATTTTAATAACGTACAGCTTGTCTCTTCTCATCTTGTTATTAGCTGATATTTTTTTCTATGACATCTCTGTTGTGACAAATTAGCAATCAAATAATTGGCAAAAAGAAAAACATTCCTGATATTAATGATAACACTGACGTCAGGTGTGCCATGTGGGATAATAAAGAAGACTTAATTATTCAGAGAGTGAGAAGTCCATGGAAATTGTTGTTTAAAGCAACTTTTATCTGTAAAACTCAGTATTCTGTACATTGACTTATGCTTCCCAGAAGTTGAAAAATCAATATTGTAATCAACAGCAATTAACACAACCACACCACTAAACAAACAAACATGGTACTTAGGCTGTTGTTGCTTTTGTTGTTAGAATTGTTAGCATCATAGAAAAAACACTTAGCAGTCTTTTGTCCACCTTGATGTTCTGAGTTCAAATTCTGCCAAGGTCAACTTTGCCTTTCATCCTTTCAGGGTCAATAAATTAAGTACCAGTGAAACACTGGGGAGTCAATTAAATTGACTAGTCCTCTCCCCAAACATTTCAAGCCTTGTGCCTATAGTAGAAAGGATTATTAATATTATTATTATTATTATTATTATTATTGAGTGAGAGAGCAGTGCATGCCATCAGAGTGACACTGGGGCAAAATATATGAAGCCCATTATACCCATCATGACTACCCGTCTGATAAGGGTACACCAGGCACATACATCACAACCATATGTGTGCAACATGGTGATCTCATATCAAGATAAACAGTGCATGACCTCGCAGGTGGGGCCCAGTTAGAATTTTCTTCAGGTCGAGTAGCCCATCCCGCTCAAAAGGTCCCTGAATAAGGGTTGCTTAAGGATGTTGAGCAAAACACCCATGTTTCTAAAGGTGAATTATTCAAACCCCAAAGAATTCCTCTCAACATATAGAGGAGTCTATCAACTCAGAGTTTCTAACAAATTCTTTTCTTCTTTCAGCCATATTTGCGAAAATACAATCAAGATTGAAAAATCTACAACAGCCAAATGTTCTGAATTCTATACCAAAGTTTTAGAAGGATATTTTCTGAATCGAACTGCATCAGAACTAACAAAAGTCAGCACTTCTGAGTTACAAAGAAAACTCCTTCAATGGCAGAAGCTCCCTGCTTCCAGCCCTGTATGTGTTTTCACCAAGTAAGTCACATCATTTCTTTATCTCTCTCTGCTTTTTTTTTTTTTTATAAAACTTTAAAATATTAAATGATTTTTTTTCAAAACAGAAACTATTCATTTTCCTTGGCCAATCATCGGTCTTTAATCCATAATTTGGATTGTGTCTCAATCTATCAGCAATCTTTAATCCATCATTTGAACTGTCTCAATCTGTCGTCAATCTTTAACCAACCATTTGAACTGTTTGAATTTATCATCAATCTTTAATCCATCATTTGGATTGTGTTTCAATCTGTCAGCAATTTCTAATCCATCATTTGAACTGTGCCTCAATCTATTATCAATCTTTAATCCATCATTTGAACTGTGTCTCAATCTATCATCAATCTTTAATCCATCAGTTGAACAATGTATATCACAATACTCTCTCGGTTAACCACTAATCTTTGATCCATCATTTGAACTGTGCCTATCAGAATAGTTTTTTCTCGGTTAAATCAGTCTTTCTCAGTTAAATCATCATTTCAACAGTGTCTATCTTAAATTGGTTTTAAAACTCTAACAATGGTGGTTTCTCCACTGTTAAATATTCCAGACAAATATTTTCTTCAACTTTCTAGTAATTTCACATTATTAACAGTGCAAAACCTGTTTCAAAAGACTGACTTTCTCTTAACAGCCAGAAAATATTTCAGTCCCAATCAACTGTTAGCTTTCTACAAAGCTCAAGTAAGATTCACATTTGGGATACACATAAAAAAAATCAAACCAAGACCATTAGTTCACACTCTTTTGACTTTTTTTAATAGCTCCTATAATGGTCCCTTCTCCTCAAAGTCAGGTAATTACATATTATAGTCTCACTAGTCCGCACAATAAACCAGTTTCTGCTCTTATTGTTAGCCATTTCTGTCTGCCCTTGGTACCTTGTACTCATAACTATGACCAGTTCTTCTTCCTCAGGACACAAAAGCCCTGAAATTCATTTCTTGCCCTTGTTTACCTTATGGCTGTCAATGTGTAGTGATTCAAATCAACCATTACCTTCTCTACCTCACCAGTTTCAGGGAAAGGGAGGTCTGCAAGAGTTCTGGCACTCCTCTATCTTTCTCTCTCTCTCTCTCTCTCTTTCTCTCTCTCTCTCTCTCTCTTTCTTTCTCTCTCTCTCTCTCTTTCTCTCTCTCTCTCTCTCTCTTTCTCTCTCTCTCTCTCTCTCTCTCTTTCTCTCTCTCTCTCTCTCTCTCTCTCTCTCTCTCTCTCTCTCTCTCTCTCTCTCTCTCTCTTTCTCTCTCTCTCTCTCTCTCACACACACAAAAAAAAAAACAGGCATAACTGTGTGGTAAGAAGCTTGCTTCCCAACCACATAGTTCCAGGTTCAGTCCCACTGTGTAACACTTTGGGCAAATGTCTTCTATTATAGCCTTGGGCCAACTAAAGTCTTGTAAATGGAATTGGTAAATGGAAACTGAAAGAAGCCCACCATATATGAATATACATATAAACTGATACTCTGTCAGTTATGACGACGAGGGTTCCAGTTGATCTGATCAACAGAACAGCCTGTCTGTGAAATTAACATGTGAGTGGCTGAGTACTCCACAGACACGTGTACCCTTAATGTAGTTCTCTGGGAGATTCAGCATGACTACTACTGGAAAGGATCTGAAACATAGAATTGGAGCTGCACCCCGGGGCATTTGGAAAGCTAATCAAACATGTTTTCAACAACGAAGATCTGAACTTAACAATGCAAATTATGGTTTATAAATGCTGTTGCCATTTCAACTTTGCTGTGAAACTTGGACTCTGTATTGTTGCGACATCTAAAAATTAGAATGCTTTCACTGACAAAAGCTTCATTCAATCTGGAACATGATTAGTCACTAATCTATCATTGAACGATATCTGCTGATCATCCACCGATCATCCATCAAATCTATTCTCTAATCATTCACTGATTACCATCTACAATCACTGACCAGCCACAAAATTACAACCATTTATCTGTAACCTCTGACCAGCAACCGATCGTTCATCAAACTTTATCATCTGATCTATCGTTGTACTCTATCAAGTGATCTACCATCTACCATCTACCATCTACCATCTACCATCTACCATCATCCTATATCTTTTAACAGGCCATTATCTACCATTAAACTTTATCATCTGATCAGCTACTAATCGACCATCAAACTAAATGCCTCTCTTCTGCCTCTCCCACCAATATTACAATTAAATATTATCTTCAGTCTTCTCCTTTTTCCCTCTTCTCCTTTTTCCCTCTTCTCCTTTTTCCCTCTTCTCCTTTTTCCCTCTTCTCCTTTTTCCCTCTTCTCCTTTTTCCCTCTTCTCCTTTTTCCCTCTTCTCCTTTTTCCCTCTTCTCCTTTTTCCCTCTTCTCCTTTTTCCCTCTTCTCCTTTTTCCCTCTTCTCCTTTTTCCCTCTTCTCCTTTTTCCCTCTTCTCCTTTTTCCCTCTTCTCCTTTTTCCCTCTTCTCCTTTTTCCCTCTTCTCCTTTTTCCCTCTTCTCCTTTTTCACTCTTCTCCTTTTTCCCTCTTCTCCTTTTTCCCTCTTCTCCTTTTTCACTCTTCTCCTTTTTCACTCTTCTCCTTTTTGCATATCTCCTCCTCACTTTAATGCTCTATGTGTCTCCTCTTCCAAATCACTTTAGGAAATTATCATCTCACTGGTAATGATGAGTCTCAAGTTCTAACAAGCTATCACCAATTGTCATTTAAACATTTTAATTTCATAAAGAGTATTTCAGACAAGCCACCTGGGACAGTCTTCAGAAAAGCTCCCCACTCTATTCTATATACTTTGGAAGAGTTAGACACATGCCAAGCTAACTTAACTTTGCTAATAAATAAAGCAGAGGACATGAGATAAAGATCCTGACTTCTGAAGGTTGTCTTGGAAAGTGAGATTTATGCAGTTGACATTCAACTTGAATATTGTAGGTTAATAAGATGGCGAGCTGGCAGAGATGTTAGCACACCAGGCAAAATGCTTAGCGGTATTTCATCTGTACATTCTGAGTTCAAATTCTGCAGAGGTCGACTTTGCCTTTTATCCTTTTGGGGTTGATAAATTAAGTACCAGTTGTGTACTAGGGTCGATCTAATTTACTGGCCCATCCCCAAATTTTTTGGGCCTTGTGCATAGAGTAGAAGAGAATATTGTAGGTTAATGTTTGCAAGGAAAAAACGAAGAGACAAACCAACAAACAAAGCAACATGGATGGTGTAGGATATTTCCAATTGGTTGCAGTCTTGTGGTGGAACAACTCAACCATTTTATGCATTTCCCCTACTTCACCACAAGAGGGCCTTTGAGGAAGAAGAATTTTTGTTACAATAAAGATATATGTCCTGATGGTAAAGTATTGATAAAATATTAACCACTAGATGGTTGCTTCCCAGCCATATGGTTTTGGGTTCAGTCCCACTGTGTGGCACCTTGGGCAACTGTCTTCTACTATGGCCTCAGCCTGACGAAAGCTTTGTGAATGGATTTGGTTGATGGAAACTAAAGGAAGCCCACATATTTCATACTACTGTCAAGTACAGCGGTATGAAGTAAGCTCTATTGTCACACTCTCTATGATGTATTAAGTGATTAAGTGAAGGGTGTCATGGTTGGATCTGCTAGAAGTAGTTGGCCACACTTTGGATAACAAGCACTTTCAACAAAATATTTAACTCTGTTGGATATGTGGGTATTTTCCAAATACCTCACAGCCACTCTGTGTGTGTGTGTATGTATGTGTGTGTGTGTGCATGTGTGTGTGTGTGTGTGTGTGTGTGTGTTTATTGTCTCCATAACTTAGAAGTTCAGCAAAAGAGACCAATAGAATATATACCTGGCTTTACAAGAAAATAACAAGTACTGGGGTTGATCAGTGTGATTAAAATTCTTCAAGGCGGTGCCCCAGCATGGCCACAGTCCCAGGACTGAAACAATTAAAAAATAAACACTAAGTCTAATTATTTAACCCTTGGCTGTTCTCATCTGGTTTTGTGATTCTCATCAATGAATGTTCTTCTTCCAATATTTTTAGACACGAACTCAAGAAGACTGAATCCTGTTGTGATGGTTACGAAGGGGACAAGTGTGAGATCCGTAAGTATATCGAAGGGGTCACAGTAATTTCTGTTTTCTAGAACACGAATCTAAAATAGGTGGAATGTGTTTGAGAGTGTGTGCAATAATAACAGTTAGAAGTGGATCATTGGTGTTTTAAAGTCACTTGATAAATATATATACATACAAGGGGGTGCTGAAAAGTTCTTGGTTTTGGGTAAAAGAAAATACAGGAGGATCAGTTGATTATGATTTTAGTCAACATATTCCCCTCTCAGATTCACACACTTATTGCAGTGGTCCTTCATTGTTTTCTAAGCCCTATAGAAGAACTTGGAAGGTTGAGTCTTTATCCAAACCTTTCATATGTTTAAAGCCAGGACCTTTTCAGCACCCTCTCATGTATGAGTGTGTGTGTTGGGTTGGCAAGAAAGTAATTTCGTTTTTCCCAAATAGATTGAGTTAAGATTTTTTTTAATGACTTTTGATAATGTTATGATGTTTTTCCTTTTGACATTTGATAGCCGTTACTTTTGGCTTACTTTAGAAACAAATTACACATAATTTTATTTACATCTCTTAGTTCAGTGCCAATTTTAGCATGGAGTGCAAAAACGAACATTTTTGCCATATTTTGTTGTTTTTTTTTTTATTACTGTACAGGAAAGAAAACTACTGAGGTTCACAATGAGATATATAAAGTTTCTGATGATTGCTTAACAGAACACACATGTCAGAAATGGTTTAAAAAATTCCATTCTGGAGATTTTTCACTCAAAGATGACCAATGTTCTGGTCGACCTACTGAAGTTGATGATAACCGAATCAAAACCATAATTGAATCTGGTCGTCATATAACTGTACGAGATTTTCAAAAGTTGAGATAAAAAGACATGAGGCTGTTCTGCAACTGTCTTGCTTTGACTGGAGTTCAAAAATTGTTATGTTTTTATAGAGAGGACATGGCTCAAATTAGTATCTGTTTCGGATATGATTTGATTGATCAAGGATGATCATAGGATTAGATTTAGAAGTTTCTGTAAATTCCCCAGTTATATCCTTTCTTTAATGTCATGTGACAATATATTAAATCTATCATGGTTGAGTGAAAGTGTCTAGTGAAAATTTCAAACCATCAAGGCTGTCTGAAATTTATCCTTCAAGTGTAGTAGAGGATGATCTTGTGGTTAATCTTAGAAGTCTTTGAAAGTTCCTTGCTTTGAATTCCCTGCTTCATCCATTCATGTGACAACGTGTCTGGTACCATCAGTATTTCATCAGTCTTTATGTTCTGAGTTCAAATTCTACTGAGGTCAACTTTGCCTTTCATCCTTTCTGGGTCAATAAATTAAGTACCAGTTGTGTAGTGAGGTCGATCTAATTGACTGGCCCCCCCCTCCCTTAAAAGTTAGGTTCATGTGCCTAGAGTAGAAAAGGATATTTATTACACATAACGAAGATGGCAAACTGGTAGATTCATTAAGATGCCAGGTGCTTAGTGGTATTTTACCCATTGCTACGTTCTGAGTTCAAATTCTGCTGAGATCAGCTTTGCCTTTCATCCTTTCTGGGTCAATAAATTAAGTACCAGTTGCATACTGGGCACCATCCCCCAAAATTTCGGGCCTTGTGCCTAGAGTAGAAACGAATATGTCTGGTGCCATAAGTTAAAGCTTATAGGAACAGATAGTCACACAGCAAATTCAGGCTGACGGAGTGTTCGATTTGATGCGTTAACCTTATGATAAATGCTTGTCTTTTTCTGTAATTGTAGCTGTGTGTTACCCGCCCTGCAGAAATGGTGGTAAATGTGATGAACCTAATGAATGCACCTGTCGTTCAGACTTTGGAGGGTATCGCTGCGAAGATAGAATTTCTGGTAAGCATTCTTGCAACATAATAATCAGTAATGTAAGGAAGAATAACCTGTTAAATATATTTTAATGGTAATATATTGTGAATAATTATTCCCCATGATATCTACTTTTAGTAGACATGTATTCTGTATCCCTTTGCAAATAGAAATTATGATGAAATGCTTAGCACTATTTTGTCCGTGGCTACATTCTGAGTTCAAATTGTGCTGAGGTCAACTTTGTCTTTCATTCTTTCAGGGTCGATTAAATAAGTACCAGTTATGTACTGGAGTCGATGTATTCAACTTAATCTCTTCCCCCAAATTTGAGGCCTTGTGCTTCCAGGAAGCACAGGGCCTCAAATTATTATTATTATTATTATTACGATTATTATTATTATTGTTATTATTATTATTATTAAGGTGGTGAATTAGCAGAAAAGTTAGGGCATCGGACAAAGTACTTTGTGGACATTCAACTGGCACTTTACATTCTGAGTTCAAGTCCTGCTGAGGCCAACTTTGCCTTTCATCCCTCCTGTCCAGTGCTTGTGTCGGTGTGATCGACTAATTTTGCTCCTCTCAAAATTGCTGGCCATGTGCTTAAATTAGAAACAATCTCCATCATCATCATCATCATCATCATCGTCGTCGTTTGTCAACATTTCAAATTCAAAAATTAAAACAATGTGAAACCAAAACAAATAAATAAATAAATAAATAATGTTTTTTTTTTGCTTTTCCTATCTTTGCAGATGTGTCCCATTCCATGGGTTACTGTTACAGCGGAAGCCATTGTTTCGGAGAAAAAGCCAAACACAAAGAAAACATAGTGTACACCTTTGCTGATTGTTGCCAGGGAAACAAGGCTAACAGCTGGGGCCTCACCAATTCCAAATGCATTCCTTGTGAAATCACTGGAAACTGTGAGTTATCTCTTTCATGTCTCCCTCACACTCCCTCTCTCTTTCTTTCAATTACACTCTCCTTTCTCTTTCTCTCTCTCGTTCTCTTTGTCACTCTCTCATTCACACTTACACACACACACTGACTTCAATCCTTTCTACTATTTCTCATACATACCCATGCACACACACACACACACACACACACACACACACACACACACACACTCTCTCTCTTTATCTATCTTACTGTCATTTACCTGTCATTCCCTCTCTCTATATATATCTATCTATCCATCTATCCATCCGGCCAGCCAGCCTATCTATCTATCAGTCTGTCCATCTGTCTGCTTGTCTCTGTCTATCCATCTATCTATCCACCAACCCACCCAAACATCCACCTATCTATCTATCTGTCTATCTGTCAGTCAGTCAGTCAGTCAGTCAGTCTATCTGTCTGTCTGTCTGTCTGTCTGTCTGTCTGTCTGTCTATCTACATCTCTCTCTCTATCTATCTATCTATCTATCCACCTATCTATCTCTCTCTTTGGTATCTCTCCACACTGTCTACTCTTTCATGCCTCTGCTCCGCTCCTTGTTCTTACACATTTTCCTTTCATGCATATACTTCTGCTCAACCCAGAAGAGATTTCTTATAATATTATTATAATATTATAATATTATAATATTATAATATTATAATATTATAATATTATTATATTATTGCATACAAATTATATTATACCATATTAATTATCATATGATCCATAGTATATATAAATTAGTAAAATATAAAATATTTATTTATACATAAAAATAGGGGTGGTGGTGCTGAGGGTAATATGTGGCCATGAGGATGGCGGTGGCCCAAAAAGTTTGAGAACCTCTGATCTAGAGTGTAATTCTTATTGGCAGCAAAAATTGTCTTCTACATTTGTTTTCTTCTTTTACAGCAACCGCAAAAGATGTTGTCAAAAAGATGCATACCCTTCCATTTGCCACTTGCCGAAATTTTGGACCATACAGTTATCGAACATTTGATGGTGTTCTTTATGATTTCTCTGGGAACTGTAAATATACATTGGCTGTAAAACCAGGACTGTGGAGCATCGATTTGACCATTCAGAACTGCTCTCGGCTTGAAACTTGCAAAAAGGTAAATCATTCCATTTTTGAGTACTTTCGTAACACTGAACCATTAACCCTTTTGTTACCATATTCCTGTTGAGATGCTCTATGTTTCTTTCAATTAATTTTAAATAACAAAGAATTTAGTAAAATAACTTCGTTATCATTAAGCTAGTGTTAGGAACATAAATTGTGACTAAGGTTTGGTGGAAGATTTTAATTCAGAACTCTTGAAAACAAGACATTTGTACTACAGAGCCAGAGGTGGTTTCAGCTAATTTGGTACAAAAAAGGTTAAGAATTGTTTCTCTATTATATATTTTAACCCCTTTGTTACCATATTTCTGTTGAGATGCTCTTTGTTTCTTTCAATTAATTTTAAATAACAAAGAATTTAGTAAAATAACTTAGTTACCATTAAGCTAGTGTTTGGAATATAAATTGTGACTAAGGTTTGGTGGAAGATTTTAATTCAGAACTTTTGAAAACAAGACATTTGTACTGCAGAGCCAGAGGCGGTTTCAACCAGGTTGGTACCAAAAGGGTTAAAATTAATTTTTCACATTTTGAAAAGTGATTCTTTTATGAGTCCATGACAAAGAGTGTTAGAACTGAAAAATGTAGCATTGTTTTACTATATAAAAATTCTGAGGAATCGGTAGAATGGTTGGCAAGGGCAAATGGAGTGAGGTGGTATGGGTATGTGTTGAGGAGGGATGAAGACCATGTTCTGAGGTGGGTGATTGTGTTTGAGGTAAATGGAGCATGAAAGCAAGGTAGATAGAGGAAAAGGTGGAGGGGACAGGTGGAGGAGGAGATTGGGAGACTTGGTTTGAAAAAGGACACCACCACTCACAAGGCTTCGATTGGCCAGAAGCTTTTGTAGTAGACACTTGCCCAAGCTGCCATGCAGTAGTGCTCAACCTTGAACCATGTGGTTAGAAAACAAACTCCTTACCACGCAGCCACACCAAATGAAGACTTCATTGCAATCTTAAGAGTGGGCTGGAGAAAATGGTAGACTCTTTTACTCTTTTACTTGTTTCAGTCATTTGACTGTGGCCATGCTGGAGGCAATCTTTTTGCTTGCAGCTTATAAAAATTCCACAAAGAAATGCACAGGACCTATATTCAGGGAATCAGAGACTGACCCCTTGAAATCAGATCATTATTATTATTATTATTATTGTTATTATTATTATTATTTACAAAATGAGGTGTAGAAAAGAAATGTACTCACACAGACGCACTCTTTTTCAGAGGCTGGACATAAGATTCAGTGAGACCAAGATCACAGCAAATGGCCATAATATCCTACTGGGCACACACAAGTTAGACTTGTCTGATTCACAGTATTTTAATGGTATGTATTAAACAATCGTTATAATTCATCTGTTGTCTATTATGTTTCAGAGCTTGTCTAATAATTAATCGCTTGTCAAGTTGTGTTGGGAACAAACACAAGCAAGAAGACACACACACACATACAGACACACACACACACACACACACACACACACACACACACACATACATATCACTCCACACCACTCCACACACTCTAGCACTGACCACTTCCCAGCACCCGCACCATCATCCACACATCGACACATTACAGTTGCACACACACACACATGCACACATCTACACGGCAAAGTCACCAGCCCCTATCCACGCGCACACACTTACACACTCTCACATACAGACACACACGTGCACCTTCGTTTTGGAATCACCAGTACTTTATTATCTCCCCTTCTTCCTAGCTCTCCTGTCCAGCCACCGTTTTCTAACCAGTCACCATGATTGACCACTAAATCCATAAGTTTTTTTTTTATTCTCTCTCTGTTTATTTCCTCGTGTTCCTTTCTGTTGAAGAACGTAGGCTCAAAACGTAAAAGACTTTCTCACCTTCCCAAGCATCAAACTAATACACCTTCTTGTCGTTTATACACCTGTCTTTGTCTTTCTGTAAATTTCAACTATATATATATATATATATATATATATATATATATATATAATCCAAGAGAGTTAGTGGTTGAGGATCCGACCCACTACGTGTCAGTATGTTGTCTTTTTTATCATTTTGGTTATAAAATAAACAGATTAATCAACGGAATACAATGTCTGCAAGTTGATGAGTACCACATGCTAAAAATAGTATCAAATAAATAGACAGGTGACTTTTATGCAACATCCACTTTTAAGTGGTGAACAGTTTACCTTTTGGTATTAATACTGCTTCTGTCACTCGCTTTATTTTGTAATAATAATAACTGGCTTTTAGTGACATCGGCACCTGATTTTAGCTCTGTGTTTGTATGTATATTGCTAGCATGGCAGTTCATGCTATTTCCAGCACCAAGGTACCTGTCATTGACAAGGCCGAATGAGGCTGAAATCACTAGATCTGGTAGTCCTAGCAGTGGAAGTAGCAGTGATTGTCTGCCACTGATGATAACTATGCACTAAAAAGCCATATGAGAATTTTCTCTCTTGGTAAAATAGTGCAGTATTTGTATGTTCTTACACAGCATCCACTTACTTTATATTATTTGTTGTATGAGTGATCGATGACATTAATAAACCTGTCCATTTTTTTAAATATCATATTTTATTATTTGTAGCATGAGTGGGACTTTCTTTCCGACCTAAAATATTTACAGATTCATTTCTTATGTAGACATTATTTTTGCAATGACATTAAAAACGCCATTTTCCTACATTCTCATAGGTACAAGTATTGTGCTGAAAGACAACTTTGTGCATATTGAAAACTCTGCTTTGGGATTGAAACTAAAATTCGATAATGAATCTTCGGTGTATGTGACTCTCCAAAACAGTGCTAAATCTAAGAACATCAAAGGATTGTGTGGAAGCTACAATGATGACCCTAGTGGTAAGTGAGCCATACTTTCAAGTTTTGATTCTTAATACATAGACCCCACGCCCCACACCCCACCTCACCCCCAGGGCTTATATTTCAAACTGCATGATGGCCTTACTGTTGCTGGCGATAGGTAAAAGAAAGGCAGCCAGTACATGCAATAAAGTGGTTGGCACCAGGAAGGGAATCCGGCCATAGGGACCATGTTGCAACAGACATTGCAGCAAAATGCAGTTTTGGGCCCATCAGATCCTGTCAAAGCATCCGACCAATACTAACATGGAACATGGATATTAATGATGATGACGATGATGATGATGATGCTGACGACGAAGACAATGACGATGATGATGACGATGATGATGATGATGATGACGACGACGATGACGATGATGATGACGACGATGACGATGATGATGACGATGACAACGAAGACGATGATGACGACGACGACGACGACGATGATGATGGTGTATTTTACGTGCTCGAAATGGTATATTTTACGTGCCACCTGCACAGGAGCCAGTCCAGCGGCACTGGCAACGATCTCGCTCGAATGTCTTTTCACATGCCACTGGCACAAGTGCTAGGAAGGCGACGTTGGTAACGAATACGCTGGTGAAGAAGAGAAATTTGGATATACTAGGAAACACTATGTCCATGAAAGAGAAACCTTAATATGTTTGTACAGAAAAGATTTATAATTCAAATTGCAAGGTTTAATGTGTTACAGCAAGCAATGCTGTCATGTTGGTTTGGGAGTCCTCAAGTCATATTGTGTGTGTGCCAGATAAATTCTTTGTCTTATGTAATATGGATTTAATAATGATATAATGATATAGCACAGATTTAATAATATTGCTTTAATTTTTCTGTTCTTTCCAGATGATTTCATCACACGAGAGAACAAAATTGTTAGCAGTTCAGAAGAGTTTGCTAATTCCTACATAATTCCAGACAGTCTGAACCCAGTATGATGTTTAATTCTGATTCCTATAATGTTTTATAACCCTTTCATTTGTATATATACAAAGTCTATATATATGTATGTAGTGGAGGCGCAATGGCCCAGTGGTTAGGGCAGCGAACTCGCGGTTATAGGATCGCGGTTTCGATTCCCATGCAAGAAGGAAAAAAAAAGTGGCTGTTAAATTGATGATAATATATATATATATATATATATATATATATATATATATTATCATCATCATCAATTTAACAGCCTAGCCATTATTATGATTGACCGTTGACTGAACACTATTCAATTTTTTTTCACCCAATTTTTTTTTTGTCCTTGTTTTTCTCCTTGTCTCCGTATTCTTTCTGTTGAAGAGCGTAGCTCGAAACGTCAAAGACTTTCCGTATTCCCGAGCGTCATACTAATACATCCTTTTGTTATTTACACCACCTGTCCTCGTCTGTTGTTGTTTTTTCGTACATTCTCCCATATATATATATATATATATATATATATATATATATATATATATAATTATTTCAATAATAGGATAAAATCTTTTATAAGAATTTTATCAAGTAGTTAGCGTGAAAAAACTCATAAGGGAAAAAATCCCTCATTTATTGCACTAGAATATATTTATTTATATTTATATATATACATGTGTACACACACGAACACACGCATGTCATACACAAACACACACATGTATATATACAAACACACACGTTCGTATAAGTGTTAGCCTGTTACATGGTTGCCGTATATAAAGTTTGACTATAATTTTGTTTATCTTACATATGACTTACAACCGTTTACAATAAATGAATATTGATATATGTGTTTATTTTTAATGCGCATTATTTGTCTTTCTTAGTGTATCCCCACAGAACGTTTCCCAAGACAGTGCCTCAACAAATTCCAGGAACAAACTGCAATTCGGATGTGTAGCAGTATTAAGTCTCATAAGTTTGTTCGTTGCCATATGAAGGTTAGTGAAGCTTATTTACAACAAGTTCTAAATTGATAGTTACAATTACTAGCAGTTGATCACAACTGGAGAAAATTCATTAGTTTTCAAATCACAACTGGTGATCATCTGTCAGAAATTGGTCGCACCCAGTCACCAACATTTTGAAGAGAGAAAACACAGGACCACTTAGTGAAATCATCAAAGAACAAAAATTAAAATTAGCAAGTCTTATATTCCTGCTACCAGAACATTGCCATTTTAAAACAACTGTCAAAGAGGCATTCTCTATAAAACAAATTCTATCCCCAACCACCATTTTCTTTTTACATCCTGTGCGTCACATCTGCCGTGGAAGTGCAATGGCCCGGTGGTTAGGGCAGCGGACTCGCGGTCGTAGGTTCGCGGTTTCGATTCCCAGACCGGGCGTTGTGAGTGTTTATTGAGCGAAAACACCTAATGCTCCACGAGGCTCCGGCAGGGGATGGTGGTGAACCCTGCTGTACTCTTTCACCACAACTTTCTCTCCTGTTTCTGTTGTACCTGTATTTCAAAGGGCCAACTTTGTCACACTCTGTGTCACGCTGAATATCCCCGAGAACTACGTTAAGGGTACACGTGTCTGTGGATTGCTCAACCACTTGCACGTTAATTTCACGAGCAGGCTGTTCTGTTGATCGGGTCAACTGGAACTCTCATCGTCGTAACCGACGAAGCGCCAACAACATCACATCTGCCATTTTACATGTTCATCCCAGTTATTTCTTCTCTATGGATTTTACCATCACAGTTACGAGGGGTTACTGAAAAGTTCCTGGCTTTAAGGCTATCATGAAAGGCTCTGCAGAAGGCTAAAACTTCCAAATTCTTTTACAGGGCTTAGAAAAAACTGAAGGACCGCTGCAATGAGTGTGTGAACCTGAGAGGGGAATATTTTGTATAAAATCGTAATTAACTGATCCTCCTTTGGGCTTTTACCCAAAGCCAGGAACTTTTCAGTCCCACCCTCTCATACTTCTTTTGTGGATTTTACTAATTTCTTACTATCCATTGGGCACCTAACACTGAATGATAATAATAATAATAATAATAATAATAATAATGGCTTCAAATTTTGGCACAAGGCCAGCAATTTCGGAGTAAGGGGCTAGTCAATTGCATTGACCCCAGTGATCAAGTGCTACTTATTTTATCAACCCCAAAAGGATGAATATATAGTGCAAGCGTTTATTTGGTAAAAAAGAAAGAAAAAAGAAGACCATCCCAGAATAAAGGACTAAATGGGACTGAAGCAGACACATGGATTGGAGAGTTGCTGAAGAGGTCACAGAGTGTGTGATGAAAAATTTAAGACAAACAACACTAAAATAAGAAAAATAATGAGGCTGAAATGAAGAATCAATATACAGTGTGTGTGTGTTTATTTGGCAAAAATAAAAAAAAGGACGACCATCCCAAAATATAACAATACTTTTATTAATGTTTTATGTTTTATCTTTTACTTGTTTCAGTCATTAGGCCGTGGCCATGCTGGAGCACCACCTTCATTTTAAGTATGGTACTTATTCTATTTATATATTTACTTTTTAGATTATTTTTTTTTCTTTTTTTTATGTTTCAGGTGAACGTAAATCACTGGTTTGACCTTTGTGTCAACTACGTCTGTAATGCTGATATAAATGCTGATGAAGCTTTGCAGGCAGGAATCTGCAGGATATTCTCAGCCTATGCACTAGAATGTTCTAACGAAGGTGTAATCGTTCAGTGGAGGACACAAGAACTTTGCCGTAAGTATCTAATCGTCTTCAGCATCATCATTGTAGACATTTTTGATCCAAGAAGTTGACACTTTCGTTTGGTTTCTTCATCTTCTAACAATTACCTCTCAGGTGATTCTGGACTGAAACATTTGATGACATTCTCTACAGCCACAGGCACAGGTGTGGCTGTGTAGTAAGACGCTTGCTTCCCAACCACATGATTTTGGGTTCAGTCCCGCTACATGGCACCTTGGACAAATGTTTTTCACTTTAGCTTTGGGCTGACCAAAACCTTATAAGTGGATTTGGTTGATAAAAACTGAAAGAAGCCCATATATATATATATATATATATATATATATATATATATATATATATATATATATATATATATATAATGGAGTTAAAAATTATTTTTATGTATTTGCGTACATTTAAACTAATTAAATATTATTTTACAGAATAATAGAATCAAAATTTCTTTGATTAAAACCCTTTCTAACATGGAAGTATCCAAAGAGCATTTAACGCACATAATGCTTTATGAATACAAAAAAGGAAACTCTCCAGCCGAAGCGAGTCGAAGCATACACTCAGTTTATGGGAAAGAATGCTTGAATGAAAGAACTTGCAGAAGATAGTTTGCAAAATTCAGAAGTGGAGATTTCAGCCTTGAGGATGAAGATCAAACAGGACGTCCAGTTGAGTTTGATGATAAGCTCCTTGAGGCATTACTCGAAGAAAATCCTGCATTATCAGTTGAAGAATTGACAGTAAAGCTTAGTTCAAACCATACAATTGTTCATTGTCATCTTCTACAACTTGGAAAGGTTCCTAAACTTGGAAAATGGGCGCCTCGTGAACTGTCCAAAAGCAACCGCAAATCCCGAGTTGACGTCTGCTCTTCTCTCCATTCTCGTGAACTCATTTCACCTTTTTTGGATAGACTTGTGACAAAAAATGGATCTTCTATCGAAATGTTAAACGTCGTAAACATTGGCTTGGTAAAAAGGAAAAAGCTCAACCACAACTGAGAAGGGAACTTCATGGGGAAAGGTTCTCTCTATCTGGTGGGATTGCAAAGGAGTAATTCACTTTGAATTATTGCCACCTAATGCAACAATCAACGCTCAAGTCTACTGTCAGCAATTAGAGCGTTGAACCAAGCTTTTAAGAAAAAAAAGACCCCCATATATGGGTACAGGACATCACAAAAAACGTTAAACACAATGAGAAACGAAAACAAAGACGAAGACAGAAAACGAACTTTTTTTTTCGAACAACGAAAAAAAAAACAGAGAAACGAGACATGCAACATACTGTACTCATATATGCATGTATGCATACATATAGATGTAGGTATGTACATATATGTATGGATATATGCATATAATTATATATATATATATATATATATATATATAATGATTCCACAATGTAACCACATGGATATCGTTGGCGATTTTTTCTTCCCCCGTCTTCCCTTCTTTGGACTTTCCTATGTTTCCGACGAAGAGCTCCGCTCGAAACGTCAGATTCTCTTTCTTTCCTTTCCCGAGCGTCCAGTAACACAATCTGTATCACGTCCTCACGTTGTTTTTTGTTGTTTTTTTGTCGTTTTTCTATTTTGAACTTATATAAATATATATATATATACCACCAAATATTTATTTCTTGATAAATTTTGCCTTCTTTTTTGTATTAAGTAACACTGACACATCTCGCAATTATTTCTGTTTATGAAACATTAATTTTTGTTTTGTCATCTTTAATACTTTTCTTTTTTAACTTTCAGCAAAAAGTTGCCCAGCTGGATTTATCTATTCCGAATGTGCTTCCATATGTAAATTATCTTGTCAAAATCTCTATAACATAAAACCCGATTCGTGCTACACTCAGTGCACCCCAGGATGTGAGTGTGTTCCAGGTACCGTGCTTGACCATGGCAGTTGTGTTGTTCCCAATAATTGCTCTTGTGAATACCATGGTACTCAATATCTGGCTGGAGAAAAGGTCAAAGTGAAATGCAATGATTGGTATGTGTTTACTGAAAGTTATTATTTGTTTAAAGGAAAGGATGCACTAACATGTAATAAACAACAAAAGTATAAATTAATATTTGAATAGAAGCAGTGATAGTGTTGTAAACATTATCAAACACACATTCTCAATGGATGTCCTTCCCTTATTCATGAAAATCACCAGCAAACAAGCAATGCACATACATTGTGTACGTGTGTTCAATGATGTTTACAACAAAGGCGCTGAGTTTGCAGAAACGTCAGCACGCTGGGCGAAATGCTTAGCAGTATTTCGTCTGTCTTTACGTTCTGAGTTCAAATTCCGCTGAGGTTGACTTTGCCTTTCATCCTTTCGGAGTCGATAAATTAAGTACCAGTTGCATAGTGGAATCGATCTAATCGACTGGCCCCCGCCCCCGAAATTTCAGGCCTTGTGGAATCGACTGGCCCCCTCCCACAAAATTTCAGGCCTTGTGGAAAAGAATAATAGAGTAGAAAAGAATATTTACCCTTCCCCCAAAATTTCAGGCCATATATCAACAGGAGAAAGGATTATTATTATTTATTTTTTTAACGGATTTACGTAACTCTTCACAAAGTCAAGACGAAGAGCGCGATTCGATTGTAAGATCTTTTATTAGTTGAACGATATTTCAACAGTACGTCTGTCTTTGTCAAGTTCAAAGTAAGAAGTGATAAAAATTCAAAATTATAGAAATTTAAGCGTAAAGTATGAACGAGAACAACCAGCGTCCACACGTTGATGGAATGACACCAGTTTTTAAGTTACAATTTTATAACAGGCGAAAAGAGATAGACAGAAAAAAACAGGAAAAAGAAGACGACAGAAAAAAAAGGAAAGAAAAAGAGAGAGAGAAGAATATTTAATCAAACAGTTTTGTATAAATTTGATGATATTCTCCTGTCATCTTATTCATTCCTCCAAGGCGTGATGTTAATAACCCGCAAACATATTTCTCCTCATACATTCTGAGAAGTGAAAGTCGGGGTAGATTCAGAATATTTTTTGAGAATGTGCACTTTCAAGTCTTCTTCAAAATTGCAGCCGCTTGAAACGAAATGTTCAGCAAGTTCTGTTGAGCTACTGTTCTTGTGCCTGACATCGAATCTGTACCCATTAAACCTTTTGTTTAATTGTTCTGTTGTACAACCAACATAAATTAAGTTGTGTTTCGTGCATTCTGCAGCGTACACCAAATGGGAATCTTTACATGTTCCACTTTCTGTATAAATCATAACATTTCTGTTATGATTTCTAATGGAATTCACTTCACTCATGTTGTTGCACAATGAACAGAGCTTACCTCTCTTGCAGCTGTTCTTTGAGGTTCGTTTTCTTGGAGTCAGATATAGAGGTCAATAATTCTCTTATATTCTTATTCCGTCTAAAGGCTACAACTAGGTGGCTGAGGAAATATCTGTTTGAAGCGAGGATATTTTTTCGCCACATGCTGGTAACTTTCATGCAACACTTTTGAAATGCTAGCGAAATGTCGGTGCCAGCTAAACACTGAAGGAATTCTGTCTTCTATTGTATTATGTTTGGTAACATTATGCGTGTAGGTTTGACTTTCTTTGCTAATCTTAGCTATTTCATTTGTTATTTCCGTTAATCGTGATTCACTGTGATCGTGTTTGACATAATGATATACAAAAGCAGTACAAATCCGTTGTCAGTACAAATCCGTTTTATCCACAAAAATTGGGATTTCGGATTTGACCGAATAAGATGATGTAGATGATCGGAGCGGCAGTGGAGATAAATGTGGGATACCGTGGACTTGCAAAATAACTCTCACTATTCTTCCCCCACAAAACTTGACTTTTGTGTCCAAAAATTCAACGATAGTTTTTGAAAAACTAGACGTAAATTTTATGTTGGACTTAAAGCCATAGTTTCTAGCATAACAATCACAGAAATGCAAGAAGTCCATTAAACTATTCTGTGATCCTTCCCAGACAAAAAATACGTCGTCAATGAACCGTAACCAGAATATTGGTTCATGACCATGAAGGGATTTGAATGTCTTCAGTAACTGTCTCGAATTTCGTCATGAAGACATTAGCGAAATTAACTGCTATGGGGGTACCCATGGCGCACCCCTTCGTCTGGTGGTAAAATCTTTGTCTAAACGTCATTGTGTTACTTTATAACACAAACCTCAATAATCTACAGAGAAAGTTTGATGGAATACTTTGACCGCTTTTCGAAGGCATCCATGCATGCTTCTACCCCTTCATTGTGGTCAATATTGGGATATAAGGAAGAAACATTCATGGTTACCAAACAACAGTTCTCAACATGGCCTCGGTACTTCAAAAAGTTGTTGATTTTAGATACAAAATCAAAGGTATCTCGAATATAGGAACTTGATCGTTTTGCGACGGGGAGTAGAAAGCCATCCAGCCATTCCGAAATTTTGGCTGTACAACATTGATATCCACTGTAAATTAGGCGCAATGGAGGAAATCTTTCGAACTTTTTGTGTATTTTAGGGAGACCATAAAATATAGGTGTTCTTCTTTCTGACCTTAAAATCTTAGATTCAGCCTTATTAACGAAATTGTTTTCCTCCATTTCCAGAATTATTTTGTTAAGTTCCTCTGTGTAATTGGGGTTTTGATCGACAGGTAATTCTTCATATGAAGTTTTGTCATTTAAACTTCTTCACAAGCCAAAATATACTCAAGATCAAGTTCAACATATATCAATGAATTGTCAGATGTTTTCTGCTTCTGTTTTAGCACTTGTGTACGAGGTCGATGGAAATGTACTCAAGACAAATGTGCAGGAACCTGCAGCATTTTGGGAAGAGCACACTTTAACACATTTGATGGAGAGATATTTAAATTTGAACCTACTGCTTGTCACTATGATTTGGTCCAGGTTTGTCTCTTTTCTTTCCTGTGTTTATTCTTTTCTCTCATCCTTTTACTTGTTCCTGTCAGTCTGTGGCCATGCTGGGGTACTGCTTTGGGGAATCTTAGTCGAATGAATTGACTCCAGTACTTATTATTCTATGTAAAGCTTGCGATTTATTCTATCAATCTCTTTTGCTAAACTGTAAAGTTACAGGGATGTAAACACACCAACACTGGCTGTCAATCGGTGGTGGGGGACAAATACACAAGATACACACACACACACACACACATCCATGGAAGGCTTTTTTCTGTTTCTGTCTACCAATTCTACTTGCAAGGCTTTGGTCAGCCCGAGGCTAGAGTGGAAGACACTTGTCCAAGGTTCCACATGGTGGAACTGAATCCAGAACCATATGGTTGGGAAGCAAACTTCTTACCGCACAGCCATGCTTGCGTATATTTGTTGAATATTTTTTTCATTCATTTGCTGGTTTCAGTCATTGGACTGCAGCTATGATTGGACAGCTCCTTTGGTAGTTTTTTGGTGTCAATGTCAACACCAATACACTGCCTTATTTTATCGATCTCTGGTATCAAATGGTTAAGTCCTTATATCAAACAAAAATACCATATGATATTTTTGTTTGATACACCTATTGCAAATCCTTGAAATTTTTACACATGATATCCTGTATACTTCTGCACAGCTTCCATTTATCAACTTCCATATGGTGCAAGTATAGCTACATGGAGAATAGCTACGTGGTTAAGACATTTACTTCACAACTCCATGGTTTTGGGTTCATTTTTAGTTTCCTCGTTTGTGTGAGCAGTCGAGTTTATTTCAGATATTCTCATTTAAAAAATCATCTCCGGATATTCGTTGGTGTTGCCTTTACTCTTTTACTTTTTTACTTGTTTCAGTCATTTGACTGCGGCCATGCTGGAGCACCGCCTTTAGTCGAGCAAATCGACACCAGGACTTATTCTTTGGAAGCCTAGTACTTATTCTATCGGTCTCTTTTGCCGAACCGCTAAGTTACAGGGACGTAAACACACCAGCATCGGTTGTCAAGCGGTGTTGGGGGGGGGGGGACAAACACAGACACACAAACACACACATATATATACATATACATATACACGACGGGCTTCTTTCAGTTTCTGTCTACCAAATCCACTCACAAGGCTTTGGTCGGCTTGAGGCTATAGTAGCAGACACTTGCCCAAGGTGCCACTCAGTGGGACTGAATCCGGAACCATGTGGTTGGTAAGCAAGCTACTTACCACACAGCCACACATATATATACATATACATATACACGACGGGCTTCTTTCAGTTTCTGTCTACCAAATCCACTCACAAGGCTTTGGTCGGCTTGAGGCTATAGTAACAGACACTTGCCCAAGGTGCCACGCAGTGGGACTGAATCCGGAACCATGTGGTTGGTAAGCAAGCTACTTACCACACAGCCACACATATATATACATATACATATACACGACGGGCTTCTTTCAGTTTCTGTCTACCAAATCCACTCACAAGGCTTTGGTCGGCTTGAGGCTATAGTAGCAGACACTTGCCCAAGGTGCCACGCAGTGGGACTGAATCCGGAACCATGTGGTTGGTAAGCAAGCTACTTACCACACAACCACTCCTGTACCTTGTTCAATTTAATTTAAGATAATTTGATAAATTTATTATCTCTTCATGATGTATAACGATATTTATTTCCTTTCCAGCCAATAAGAACCTACACCGACAAACGAGCCAATTTGAGAATCACGGCTGCTTACAGGCCCTGCTCAAGTGGTTGGAAGATAAAACAAAACTGTCTGATGAAAGTTATAATTTCTGCTTATGGAGTCACCATCACTTTGGATGGTAGCCAAATCAGTGTCAACGATGAGATTAATCCTGTACTGCCCTATCTGTCTCGCTATATCTATGTGAAGAAAGCAACGCATCAGTTTGTTTTAGTGGAAGGTTTTGGATTCCGTGTTCTCTTTAATCCAAACCATCAACTCTATATTAAACTGTATCCATTCTTTGAAAACAAGGTAATAGAAATCCCTTTGTTCTTGTCTTGCAATTTACCATTTTTTTTTTCTTTTTTGCTTCTCATCCCTCTTGGAATTTTACACTAGTTTTCGTTTTTTCAATCTATTCAGTATTTTCCCATTTTTGTTTAAAATTTCATTTTAAATTGTTAAAACCTATATTTTTATGAAACACAAATTGAGGAGAGAAAATGCCTGGGAAGAGGTTCTACTGTTAATTTAAGGATTAATGGTTAGTAGCTGGAAAAGCATCCAGCTGTAAAAATATCTTCCACTAATATGCATGTGTTGTATGTGTGTGCCTATGTTTGCGTGTGGGGACGCAATGGCCCAGTGGTTAGGGCTGCGGACTCGCGGTCATAGGATCGCGGTTTCGATTCCCAGACCGGGCGTTGTGAGTGTTTATTGAGCGAAAACACCTAAAGCTCCACGAGGCTCTGGCAGGGGATGGTGGCGAACCCTGCTGTACTCTTCCACCACAACTTTCTCTCACTCTTTCTTCCTGTTTCTGTTGTGCCTGTAATTCAAAGGGTCAGCCTTGTCACACTGTGTCACGCTGAATATCCCCGAGAACTACGTTAAGGGTACACGTGTCTGTGGAGTGCTCAGCCAGTTGCACGTTAATTTCACGAGCAGGCTGTTCCGTTGATCGGATCAACTGGAACCCACGTCGTCGTAAGCGATGGAGTGCCAACATTGTTTGCGTGTGTGAATCAGCAAAAGATGTAGGAAAATGGAAAATCTATGACTCTTTAAATTCCTCTCATGTGTCTTCATTTATAGGTTCAAGGTTTGTGTGGAAGATTCAACTACAAACGAGCTGATGAAATAACTGGGAAGAACGGGGCCCCTGAAACGGTGGAAAAGTTTCTGGAAATTTATAAAGACAGGACTTGTGCAGATGCCCCAAGAAGACTTGGAGATCCCTGTACAGATTTCTATTATGTAAGTGAAGAATTTTCAGTTTTGGTAAAATCTTTCATAACTATGGTTACAGGTATAGCTGTGTGGTTAGGAATTTTGCTCCATAACCATGTGAATTCCATTTAGATTCCACTGTGCTTCTCTTTGGACAACTATCTTCTTCAACAACATCAGTTTGACTCTCATTTTACCAATAAGATTGATTAGGTAGAAGTTATTTAGGAGGCCCTGTTCTCAAGTGACAGATTTAACCTGTTGGCATTCAGTTTATTCTGCCAAATGCAATGCTTATCTATTCATATTGTCTTGAATTAATCATGCATTATCTCATAGTTTTGAGACTTCAATGGTATTTACTCTTTTCTCTTTTACTTGTTTCAGTCATTTGACTGTGGCCATGCTGGAGCACCGCCTTTAGTCGAGCAAATCGACCCCACGACTTATTCTTTGTAAGCCTAGTACTTATTCTATCGGTCTCTTTTGCCGAACCGCTAAGTTACGGGGACATAAACACACCAGCATCGTTGTCAAGTGATGTTGGGGGGGGGGAACAAACACAGACACATAAACCCATACACACACACACACACACACACACACACACACACACACATATATATATACATATATATATATATACATATATATATATATATATACAATGGGCTTCTTTCAGTTTTCGTCTACCAAATCCACTTACAAGGCTTTGGTTGGCCCAAGGCTATAGTAGAAGACACTTGCCCAAGGTGCCACGCAGTGGGACTGAACCCGGAACCATGTGGTTCGTAAGCAAGCTACTTACCACACAGCCACTCCTGATCATTTATTTTTAGAATTACTTTGCAAGGTAGGTGTGAGGGGCCAGATCTGGCTAGTTTGAACATAAAACAGGTAGAAATGCTGAAGGGCTAAACTGCCAGTGTCTGGTTTAGTGTTACTTGGCTTTTAGAAATTATTTCATAATTTTTGGTAGAGTGAAGCAAGCAATGTATCTTATTTTGTGACACAAAATGGAATTTTGGTTCCTTTTTCTGCTACAATAGATTCATATTTGTATTTTAATGTTTGTATGAATAGTATGGTTCAGTAAATATTTATAGCACCATGTTGAATCAATGTTTTTATGGACTCTGTTCTGCTGCAACTATTTAGACTCGGTCTTCAGTTTGAGATAACTTTCTCTAAAAAACTAAATAGTTATTTGTGATACTTGTTCATCTTTTAATTACAGGATTTCATGCTTCATTAGGAGAAAAAAAAGATTCTTTTTTTTTCAAATTTATCAAAAGCTAACAGAAATTATCTGGTGTTATTGCATGGACTGTTGTTTATTTGTTTGTTTGTTGTTTAGCTCCTGTTCAATTGTGCTCAAGCAATTCTGTTCAAGCAGATCTGTTCAAGCAGATCTGCATCCCCTTGTAAGTTCCAATTAAATGTTTGTTTTCCAGTTCCTCTGGCAATACTGAGATAAATTGCATAATTCTTTTTTTTTTCTTTCCTTTATTTTTTCTTTATCAAAAGGCAAAAGAAAATGCTGAAGCAACCTGTAAGTTTCTTAAAGATGAACATCTGTTTTCCAAGTGTTTCAGTTACGTGGATTACATGTATTATTACAAAATGTGCAAATATGAAATGTGTCTTTCGAGTGACATCCTGCCAATGTGTATTTCTCTTGAGGCTTATTCAAGGAAGTGTGCAGAACATGGTCAAATAATTAACTGGAGACAGAACAGAACTTTAATAAATATGTGTGGTAAGTGATATTTTGCTTGGTTTTTATTTCTTTGGTGGGTTTATAAAAGGAAAATTGTAAAATCTAAAGAAACAAGTGATGGTCGTCTGTATTGGTAAATGATAAAAACATCATCATCATTTAATGTCCATTTTTCCATGCTGACATGGGTTAGACAATTTGACTGGAACTGGTAAGCCAGAGAGCTGCACCGGGTTCCAGTCTGATTTGGTATGGTTTCTATGGCTGGATGCCCTTCCTAATGTCAACCACTCCACAGAGTGTAATGGGTGCCATTTACATGACACCAGCAACAGCCACGACGACGATTTCATGGTTGCCAGTTGCATGACACTGACATTGTCCATGACTATAATTCCACTTGGCTTGACGAGTCTTCTCAAGCACCACATATTGCCAAAGATCTCAGTCACTTGTCATTGCCTCTGTGAGGCCCAACATTTGAAGATCATGCTTCACTACCTTGTTCCTCACCTCCATGAGGCCCCACCAAAAACTGTACAAAATGAGATAAATCATTTTGCTGCAAAGACAAGAAATCCGACTTTTCCTTCAAATGTCTAATATTAACACAACTTGCTCAGATATTTGATGGTTCCATTTTATTCATAAATAAGTGCAGGCATGGCTGTGTGGTAAGAAGCTTACTTCCATGCATGTGTCACCCAGAGTGCATTTGGCTGTGCCATCATTAAAACTGTGTGAAGTTTTGTCAAATCTGGGAAGAAGTAGGAAGGCTGTATATGTAGATTGGACAATGTAAAACAAGCTTGGATAATTTTGCTGATAGTATCACTATTTCTAGAACTTAGTGGTTTGGCAAAAGAGACCAATAGAATAAGTACCAGACTGAAAAAAAGATGTACTGGGGTTGATTTATTTGACTATAAACTCAAGGCATGACTGCAGTCTAATGACTGGAACAAGTAAAAGACAATTTAACTCTTTAGTTCCATGTAGATAATTTCTGAGGAATTTCTCTCAGTTCTTGATTGAAAATATTACATCTTCTGTCATTAAGGGCTTTGGGTGTCTAAGACATCACTTTGGGTTGTGCTTGTCCAAACTAACTGACTTCACAGTTTCTCATGTCTAGTGTAAGCTTTCTAGTATGAGAGGGTGCTGAAAAATTTCTGGCTTGAAGGGTATCACAAAAGACCTGGTTGGAGGCCCAACCTTCCTAGTTCTTTTACAGGGCTTCAAAAAACTGCTGCAATAAGTGTGTAAATCTGAGAGGGGAATATGTTGAATAAAACCATAATTAACTGATCCTCCCATATTTTGTTATACCCAAAGCCAAGAACCTTTCAGTACCCCGCTCTTATATCAATAAAGGATTTTTATTCAAGAATTTATATTCTTTTTTTTTCTTTCCTTTTATTCTTAATTAGGCTATGGATGTGAACCAGATTCTGGGCTTCAATATTTAGAATGTGCAAGTTCTTGTAATGGAAATTGTCGGGATAAAGAAGTGCAGAATCCCTCTTGTGAAGAAGAATGTGTTCCTGGATGTGCTTGTCGACCAGATTCAAATACTGTCTTGAACAACAATATGAAATGTGTCGGCACTGACAAATGTCCATGCTATGACAAACTGAGTGGAAATAAAATCTATGAAGCTGGCTCTATTATGAGGCGGAAATGCACTAATTGGTAATTATATTTAGCAGTAACAACAATAACAGTAATAGCAATAACAATAATAATAATCATTTTTTTATATAATAATAATAAAATGTCACTATCCTCTGGGATTTTCCAATCAACACCAACAGAAAGATCCAGGTTAATTGACCAGACATAATTATTAAAGACAGGGAAAAAGAAATACTTGTAGACTAATCGATGTAAATGTTCCCACTGATAAAAATACATCTGTAAAGAAATTTAACAAAATCAAGTAAACATAAGGACCAGAAAATTGAAATGCAAAAGATGTGGCATCTTAAAACAAGAATTGTTCCTGTTATTGTAGGTACCCCAGGTATGATAAAAATGGGATGTGAGAAACATCTACATAACATCCCAGGAGAACCATGTCTCAGAGAAATCCAAAAGATTGTACTGGCAAGTACTGCCCACCTCCTTAGAAAAACCCTACTAACTTAAATGTCTATGTTGTATTACATCATGATAGTTCACTACTGCACCTGCCACTTCCCTTCCCCAAGCTTTCAGTCATACTGTAGCATCTTTTATCCTTCACTCACCCTGGGACACTGGGTGTGTCTTTGCAAGTCGTTGTAACAAACATGCAGATCAAAAGTAAATAACAATAATAATGATAATAATAATAATAATAATAATAATAATAATAATGATAACCAGGACTTACAAATATATATAACATACAGAAAATTGCACTACTGGGCACTGCACACATCCTACGCAAAACACTTTCAATACAGTAACCATAAGAGCATCACAGCAAACCACAGCACATACCCAAGGCACACAGAGCTGCGCTCGGTAGTGAAGTGAAAGCGCGCTATAAAAATAAAACTACTGAATAATAATAATAATAATAATAATAATAATAATAATAATAATAATAAAAATACAAAGACCTGGAAATAGAGGTAACTCGAATGTGGAATCTAAAAGCAGAAACAATTCCTATCATAGTAGGTGCCTTAGGTATAATAAAAAAAATATTCAGACAAATACATAACAAAAACACCAGGACTTACAAATATATATAACATACAGAAAATTGCACTACTGGGCACTGCACACATCCTACGCAAAACACTTTCAATACAGTAACCATAAGAGCATCACAGCAAACCACAGCACATACCCAAGGCACACAGAGCTGAGCTCGGTAGTGAAGTGAAAGCACGTTATAAAAATAAAACTACTGAATAATAATAATAATAATAATAATAATAATAATAATGATAACCAGGACTTACAAATATATATAACATACAGAAAATTGCACTACTGGGCACTGCACACATCCTACGCAAAACACTTTCAATACAGTAAACATAAGAGCACCACAGCAAACCACAGCACATACCCAAGGCAAACAGAGCTGAGCTCGGTAGTGAAGTGAAAGCACGTTATAAAAATAAAACTACTGAATAATAATAATAATAATAATAATAATAATAATAATGATAACCAGGACTTACAAATATATATAACATACAGAAAATTGCACTACTGGGCACTGCACACATCCTACGCAAAACACTTTCAATACAGTAACCATAAGAGCATCACAGCAAACCACAGCACATACCCAAGGCAAACAGAGCTGAGCTCGGTAGTGAAGTGAAAGCACGTTATAAAAATAAAACTACTGAATAATAATAATAATAATAATAATAATAATAATAATGATAACCAGGACTTACAAATATATATAACATACAGAAAATTGCACTACTGGGCACTGCACACATCCTACGCAAAACACTTTCAATACAGTAACCATAAGAGCATCACAGCAAACCACAGCACATACCCAAGGCACACAGAGCTGCGCTCGGTAGTGAAGTGAAAGCACGTTATAAAAATAAAACTACTGAATAATAATAATAATAATAATAATAATAATAATAATGATAACCAGGACTTACAAATATATATAACATACAGAAAATTGCACTACTGGGCACTGCACACATCCTACGCAAAACACTTTCAATACAGTAACCATAAGAGCATCACAGCAAACCACAGCACATACCCAAGGCAAACAGAGCTGAGCTCGGTAGTGAAGTGAAAGCACGTTATAAAAATAAAACTACTGAATAATAATAATAATAATAATAATAATAATAATAATGATAACCAGGACTTACAAATATATATAACATACAGAAAATTGCACTACTGGGCACTGCACACATCCTACGCAAAACACTTTCAATACAGTAACCATAAGAGCATCACAGCAAACCACAGCACATACCCAAGGCACACAGAGCTGCGCTCGGTAGTGAAGTGAAAGCGCGCTATAAAAATAAAACTACTGAATAATAATAATAATAATAATAATAATAATAATAATAATAATAATAAAAATACAAAGACCTGGAAATAGAGGTAACTCGAATGTGGAATCTAAAAACAGAAACAATTCCTATCATAGTAGGTGCCTTAGGTATAATAAAAAAAATATTCAGACAAATACATAACAAAAACACCAGGACTTACAAATATATATAACATACAGAAAATTGCACTACTGGGCACTGCACACATCCTACGCAAAACACTTTCAATACAGTAACCATAAGAGCATCACAGCAAACCACAGATCATACCCAAGGCAAACAGAGCTGCGCTCGGTAGTGAAGTGAAAGCACGCTATAAAAATAAAACTACTGAACAATAATAATAATAATAATAATAATAATAACAATAATAATAATAATAATTCTTTAGAGCAATTACATACAATTTCATTCTTGCATACAATTATATGCAATGTTTAAAATTAGAGGGTTACAAAGATACTCAGAGATTAAGAAGACAAAATTAGACAAAAATGGATGGGGGAAGTGATAATGTTATACAAAAGAAGGTTGATAAAATTCCCATTTGTGAGAAAGACATATAATGAATAATTATGAAGAAAATACACAAGAAATACAACGAGTACATACAGGGTTTTATGTATTTTATAAAGTACAGTCAGATATTTTTAAAAGTACATAAATTTGGGGTTGTTCATCCACAAACAGGAGAGGACCAACTGGTTAGGGTTAGGGTTAGAGAGTTTCATATCCCTATTGGCCTGAAACTGCTTCTACTGGAAGAGATTGCAAAAACTACCCCGCACCTCAAGGTATTCCTATTTCAGCATATGTCCCCTCTATGTTTAGCCCCTTGTGGGCAATAAAGAAATAAGTGCATGCACATACTTATATGGTTTTAATTTGTTTGAAGCACTTGTTCAATGGGATCCTGGAACTGTGGCTCAGAATGCAAAGAAGAGATTATTTGCCCCAAGAATCAGAAATGGTTGACCGATGTCAGCAAATGCCAGTTGACCTGTCTTAACATTGATGAGGATAACCTCTGCCCAAAACATGCTCTATTTGAAGGCTGTGGATGTGATCCAGGAATGGTGTTGTCACCAGACGTAAGTATCAGTCTCCATGCTACCCACTAGTACTTCACTACCTCATCATATTCACTGATCCCTATATTTAAATGGTCTCTCGACCTGCTAGAAATAGCAACCAATTGCCTTGAAGTCTGACCCTATTGTATTTAGAAAGAAATGAGATACTGAATGCACCTATATATCATTATTACCATTAATCTGTTTTCTACCATTATTTTAGTTTTTACATATATTATTCTAATATCATATTAATAAAAAAAAAAGGAAAGAAAATGCATATTCCATGAATATCTTCCAAACTGTAATTATTTTCCATCTTTGAGAAATTTCTTGCTTTCAAAAATGTTTGATTTATTCTAATTTATATACATTCAGTTATGTCATGCGGATGACTTCTAATGAGAATGAAATGGCACTATTTATGATTACATAAGACTAGAAATTTTATATTTGCAATGAGTAACCAAAAGAAAAATACTAGGTTGAGGAAAAAGTTAGTGTGCCATGATTCACCATTGAACATGACTTGAACTGAATGAACACACAGACCACAAAAATTTATAAAAAAAAAACATTATTTTAACACTGCGCACTAACTTTTTCCTCAACCTAATAAATAAATATATATATTCTAAGTATTTCCTCAATTTCAAAATCAAATTTCTAATCCTGCAAAATATTATGGAGAATTGATTATTTCCGTTACATTAATTGGCCACCAGGCAACACTGTATATTTGGATTAATAATATTATTGTCATCGCCATTTCCACACATTTACTAGTCTACTCTGAGGAGATGAAAGTTTTAATATATGACAATGCTGTAGGAAGACAAACCCCAAGCACATGTATGTACAGACTTGTATTTTTATTTCTTACTTATTCATTACAGGGAACATGTATAGCACCAAACCAGTGTCCTTGCTCTTATAAAGGAAAATGGTATAAACAAAAAGAAATAATTAAAATTGGCTGCACAGAGCTGTAAGTAGTTTTTCCTTTATTTAAATACACAAACTATCTTGTAATAATTTTGCTTGTCACTCCGTTACTTAGCCTGTCTGTAACGCTTCCACGTTATATCATCAACCTCAGTATTTGACAAGTACTTCATTTTATTGGTCCCAGGCGGATGGAAAGCAAAGTTCACCTTGGCATAAACTGAACTCAGAATGTAAACAGTCGAATGAGATATTGCAAAGCATTTTTCTGCGACTGTCTAATGATAGGTTATTTCTTTGGTGTTCCCATTACAAGTCGATCTCAGTGGAATTCGAACTCAAAATATAAAGCCACATGAAATATCGCTAAGTGTTTTGCCCAGTGTGCTAATGCTTCTGCTATCTTACCACCTGATGATGATAATAATAATAATAATAATAATAATAATAATAATAATAATAACAACAATAATAATAAAGATGAAGTTGTAATGAAGAGAGTAACTGTTATCCCAGTAGTTGCAAGGTCACTAAAAGCACTAACAACCAAGTTGGAGAAATTGGAATTGACATGAGGGCAGAGCATGCTCAAAAAACTGCTCTACCGGGGATAGTGAGGATTTTTAAGATCAGTACTTGAGTGTTAAGTATCTTCCACGGTTCTTAACATCCAAGTACAAAGTCTTATAATTCCTGAAAAGAGATCCTGTGAGACCTTTGACAGCAGGACACTGTCTTCTCTCTCGGAATTAAACAGAGCAAGTAAGATTGAGAGCTCTGACGAGTAAAATTTAATGATAACACTTTCATCTTTGTTTCACAGAAAATGCTATGATCGAACTTGGATAAAAGAAAGAGAAGTTGGTTGTTCGGGTAAGCATCATATTCCAACATTTTAGTTTATTTCTATGGTGTTCACATTACAACATGACTGTCTTGAAATTACTATCACTTTTATGTAACCCTTTTGTTACCAACCCGGCTGAAACTGGCTCTAGATCTGAGTACAAATGTTTTGTTTTCAATAGTTTTGAATTAAAATCTTCCACCAAACCTTAGTCATAATTTATGTTTCCTAGCACTAGCTTAACGATAACTAAGTTATTTTACTAAATTCTTTGTTATATTTAAAATTAATTGAAAGAAACACAGAGCATCTCAACAGAAATATGGTAACAAAGGGGTTAAAATATATAATAGAGAAACAATTCTTAACCATTTTGGTACCAAATTAGCTGAAACCACCTCTGGCTCTGTAGTACAAATGTTTTGTTTTCATAAGTTCTGAATTAAAATCTTCCACCAGACCTTAGTCACAGTTTATGTTCCTGAAACTAGCTTAATGATAACTAAGTTATTTTACTAAATTCTTTGTTGTATTTAAAGTAATTGAAAGAAACACACAGCATCTCAATATTAATCCAGTAATGAAAGGGTTGATGTAAATTATCAAAATATGTTACAATGCTGAGAATATCTGTATGAATTCATCTGTTATACAAACATATATTTAGATATTTAACTTCGCTCGGGAATATTAGCGAATGTTGAGATAAAAAAACCCAGTTACATGTTGATGGGGGGTTGGTGGATATAGTCACTTAGATCAATTTGAGTGTTCTTGTAATGATGGTGGGGTGCTTACCTCTAAAGACTAACCAATCAACCATGAAGCATGTCAGAATAATCTCCTTTACTTTTCTGTATCACCAGTCTCATCTCTGTTTATTGCGTATAGTTCCAGTAATAATCAATGAACTTCAGGGGTCGCTATGATTCGCAAGTCTATGTGGATGTGCTCTGACTATGGGTCATCTGTCATTAATCTTGCTTTCACTCTTTCCTCTGCAGTGAACACAAAAGTCGTTACTAGTCTTGGCTCTGAATGATGTTGAATGTCAACATTATTCAGGATTATATATATATATATATATATATATATATATATATATATATATATATATATATATATATATATATATATATAATCCTCATACAATATCATGATCCACATATTTGGCTTTTCTAAAAACAGCTGAAAGAGACTTGATCTTTTTATATTCTCCACCTAAATTAAATGTTTCTTTGAGTGATGCCAAATATTTTGCTTTTACATTATTTATTTTTATCTATCTATCTAGCTAGCTATCCTATCTATACAGATATAGGATAAAAATTAATAATTAATTAATTAATAATTTTACCAAGTAGTTTGGTGTGTTAAAAAACCATTTTCGGTAAATTTATATAGACAAAATTAAAATTTAGGGTTCAGCAAGCATTGCTTCACCACACACTGAAAATTAGAAATAGCAGTCAAAACTACTATTTCTCTACCAAAAATACGACTCCTGAGACAGTAGAGAAATGGTAGCTTTGGCTGCTATTACTAATTTTTGGTGTGTGGTGAAGCAATGCTTGCTGAACCCTAAATTTTAATTTTAGCTATGTATCTATTTATCTACACACACACACACACACACACACACACACACACCTTACAGTATGTATTCTTCAACTTATAATAACACTCTTTGAAGTGGTTGGCATTAAGAAAGGCATCCAGCCATAAAAACTATACCAAAGCATACCTCACTGATGTGGGTACCATGTAAAAAGCACCCAGTCTACTCTGTGAAGTGATTGACCTTAGGCAGGGCATCCAGCTATAGAAACCATGGCAAAACAGACAGCCGAGCTTGGTGCAGTCCTCTGGCTTGCCTGCCGCTTCTGTTAAAGTGTCCAATCCATGCCAGCATGAAGCATGGAGGACGGATGTTAAATGATAATGACAGGATTATGGAATCCTTATATATATAACAGTTACCTTTTTAAACCTTCTATTTTCTTTTCAAATCCTTTCAAATATTATATCTTGTATACATATATATATATACACACACGCATTTTATATGTCTGTTTATATTTATTAGCTACCTGTTGGGCATCAGGAGATCCTCATTACACCACATTTGATGGCAAACACTTCACATTTATGGGATCCTGTGACTATGTTTTATCCAAGTCAAAAGATGAGACTTTCATTATATCAGCGGAGAACATCAAGTGTGGCACATCAGGGGTAACATGTACGAAATCTGTGAATATTAAAATCTGGAAAACTAAAATCCATTTAATCCATGGAGGCAATGTAAGTGTGAATGATGTTGGATTGGAAAACAATGAGTACAACGGGGTTGACATCAGCATCTACACGGCTGGAATGTTCTTACACATTGCAACTCGGTTTGGTTTGATTATTCAGTGGGATTTTGGTAAGTAATTTCAGTTGCATCATTTTGCTCTCTCTCTCTCTCTCTCTCTCTCTCACTCTTTCTTTATCTTTTTCTTTTTCTCTCTCACTCTGTCTTTCTCTCTCTCTCTCACTCACTCTATCTTTCTCATTCACCCACTCTCTCTCTTTTTCACTCTCTGGCTGTCTGTCTGTCAGTCTCTCTCTCTCTCTCTCTTTCTCTTTCTCACTCTTTCTTTATCTTTTTCTTTCTCTCTCTCACTCTGTCTTTCTCTCTCTCTCACTCACTCTCTCTCTTTTTCACTGTCTGTCTGTCTGTCTCTCTCTCTCTCTCTCTCTCACACACACACACACACTTATCTTTGCTTTCCTGAGACAGTTGTTTTCTCACTCTGTCCACACACACAGGGACATTTTGAGCGGGATGGGCTACTCGACCTGAAGAAAATTCTAATTGGCCCCACCTGCAAATTCATGCACTATTTATCTTGATATGAGATCACCATGTCGCACACATATGGTTGTGATGCATGTGCCTGGCGTACCCTTATCAGACGGGTAGTCATGATGGGTATAATGGGCTTCGGATATTTTACCCCAGTGTCACTTTGCTAGCATGCTCTGCTCTCTCAATAATAATAATGATAATAATAATAATAACAATAATAATAATAATAAAGTTGAAGTGGAAACCAAATATATAGTGCATGTGTTTAATTGGCAAAATATGATCATCCCCAAGTATAATAACAAAAGCATAAAGTTAATTGTTAATTGTTAATCCTTAGCCTATATTTTACTAATCTAATCTGCTTTGTGGAGGCATGTGACTTAGTGGTCAACATGTTGGATTCATGATCTTAAGATTGTGGTTTCGATTCCTGGACTAGGCAACATGTTGTGTTCTTGAGCAAAACACTTCATTTCACATTGCCCCAGTCCACTTAGCTGGCAAAAGTGAGTCACCCTGTGACAGATTGGTGTCCCATCCAGGTGAGGAAGATATATGCTATGGAAACCAGGAAACTGGCTGTTTATGAGTCTTTGACTCAGGAAGGAAGTTTACTTCTTCTTTTTTTTTAATCTGCTTTTGATATTTTCTTTAACAGGGACCAGGGTTTATCTCCATTTGAACAAAACCTGGAGAAATGAAGTGGAAGGACTTTGTGGTAACTACAATGGCGACACAGAAGATGACTTTGCTTCTCCAGATGGGATGCTGCTGTCCAAAGCTTCTTCGTTTGGTCATAGCTGGAGAATAAATGACTGCCCCAGGATTAACCAAGACAAACCCGCAGATAAATTCTCACCATGTGAGGTAAGGAATACTTAATAGCAATGTTTGCTAACCTGTTTTTCTCCTGGTCCTACAATAACTTTCCAGAAAAATCTATGCCCTACCGATGGTTGGAAAGAAAACTTTATTTTTAATATTTCATAACTATATACATTCCTTAAAGAAATATCCACACTACACCATTAGAATAGCGCCTTACAGTAGCAAACAGGTCTTCATGCTATTATTCTTGGCTGGAGGGATTGGTTTGGCTAGGCTGAGTAGAGGTGGAGGTTGTTTGCTGTGAAAAAGACATTTTCACTATTCCATGTCCCACTAGTGGAGGCACATGGTCTAGTGGTTAGAGCAGCGGATTCATGGTCGAGGGATCATGGGTTCAAATCTCAGACCGGGTGGTGTGTGTGTTTATGAATGAAATACCTAACCACCAAGTGGTTCTGGCAGAAGGAAATGGCAAACTTCTGCTGACTCTTTTGCCACAACTTTCTCTCACGCTTTCCTCCTGCATCTAGCAGATCACCTGTGACGGACCGGCGTCCTGTCCAGGTGGGGTACCTATACACCAATGAAACTGGCCCTTATGAGCCAGGCATGGCTTGAGAAGGAACAGACAAAAACAATGTCCCACTAAAAAAAAAGAGAAAATTCTGGATCTCATGCCCCACCACAATTTTCCCAGACTCCATTATAACTTTCTAGAAAATATATTCCCCATTTGTGATTGGAAAAAGCCAACCATATTTTTAGTATTTTATCACAATTAAAAGAATCTACCAGTAATTCTTTTATTAAGTATTGAGTACTGACTTCTCATAACTATATACATTCCTTAAAGAAATATCCACACTACACCATTAGAATAGCGCTATACAGTAGCAAACAGGTCTTGATGCTATTATGCTTGATTGGAGGGATTGGTTTGGCTCGGCTGAGTAGAGATGGCATATATCTGCTGTGAAAAAATGATTTTCACAATTCAATGTCCCACTGAAGATAAAAGGAGAATTTTGGATCCCATGCCTCACAACAATATAATCTTTTGGAAGAAATTGCGATGATATGTTATCATATCATCAGTTGATTGATTGTGGTAAAGAATTATTGATAGAAACAACATCAATTACAACAGCAGCAAGAACAACAAAAAAGGTGTCGAGGCCAACAAGGGATTATTCAACTTCAAAAATATAAAAATTTTGTTACACAGTGTAATTAATTCAAACCATGTTCAGATTCTTTTTCTTTCAGCAATCTTTAGTTTTCCTGATCAGTAATTGACCTTTCCAACCATACAAGCCTTTACAGCAGACCTTGGCTCTTCTGGAAACTGGTTGTTTTCTTCTAGATGTTCATTCACATTCTAAGATATTATTGCAACTAAGGATTCGTAGTTTGTAGAAAGACATATTAAGGACTGTAGTTTTAGGATTTGTGGTTTCTGTAGCTTTGGCAATTAAGATAGTTTTCCTCTCGGTGAGTCAATAAGGCATTGGTTTTGGCTCTAAATATCTTGATTAACATCTCTGTTAGTACCAATTCTCCATTTATATTGTAATCATCTTCATCGTCATTAAACGTCTGTTTTCCATGTTCGCATAGGGGTGGCAGTTTGACAGGAACTGACCAGCTTAAGGGCTGTTCAGGCTTCTTGTCTGCTTTAGCATGGTTTCTATGGCTGGATACCCTTCTTAATGCCAGCCACTTTACAGAGCATACTGGGTGCTTTTACACAACACTGGCATGGGTGCATTTTATGTGGTACCATCACCCATGACCCCATAAGGCTGGGGATGCTCAGCTGGAGAGGGTTGCAAGGGACAGGCCTGGACACAAGGGTAACTATGCTTTTACTTAGCTTGGCGTGTTTTTTCAAGCATGATAAACTGCCAAGAATCTTGGTCCCCCTTCATTCCTTCTGTGAGTCCCAATGTTTAGCCAGGCATCTTAGTCTCATGTAGTCTCTAATATAGAGATGGACATGATGGTCACAAATGGAACGCTTTTGATAATGGGTCTTCTGGACTAGAGATGATCTAGAGTTAAACAGCAACAACTGAGATACTTTTTTCTTAAATTCATCCTTTAGGGCAATAAACGGCGTTTCTGGGCAGAAGAATCCTGTTCCATTATAATGGGACCACTTTTCAAGGCATGCAGAGAAACAATATCAGAAGACAAAGCTAGAATATACCACAAGGACTGCATGGACGATGCTTGTGGGTAAGTTTAGTACTTTTTTTACTACTTCTCACAACCAATAATGGAGAATTGCTACCAATGGTAGCATGCCGCATTTGATTATATACACTTGTCTATCTTGTCTCATTCTTGATACAAGCTGTAGAATATTACAGTGTCATTAAATCATATACACAATTCCACCAACATTAATGAGGTTAGTACCAAAAAGTTTAACATTACTTCTCCCCCCTCTCTCTCCCTCTCTCTCTAAATTTTCTTCCTCGCTCTCTTTCTTTCTCTCTCTCTCTCTCTCACTCTCTCTTTGTGAGTTACTCTTCATGACTTCTCATCTTTCTGTGATCCTCTTATTCTGTGTGTGTGTATGTCTCTCTTTCTCTCTCTAAATCTTCTTCCCCTTTCTCTCTCTATCTTCTTATTCTCTGTGTGTGTCTCTCTTCTCTTTCTCTTTGTAAATTTGTTTTTTTCTTTTTGCGCTATTTATATTGCTAATTAGCCCTAGGTCAGCCCACATCAAGCTAATCTATGATCCAAAATCATTCTGGACGTGGAACGATTTTCATCATAGATTATATATCAATACAATGTGCCCTTCCTTTTGTAAGTCAGTAAGAGTGTCGTCAAAATAACAGCTCCTTACAATTTCTAGCATTTTGAGTGACTCCCTTCAACAGTGATTCTCAACAAGTGGTCAATATACCCCTCAGAGGGCAAACATTTACATGGCGTTTGGGGGCTAATAAACCATACCTGATCATACAGTATTATGCAGTCTATAAAGTTTATTTATAATGTAGTCCTGGATCCAATGCATCTCAAAAAAGTTGTTGTTGTTGGCACTCCATCGCTTACGACGTCGAGGGTTCCAGTTGATGCGATCAACGGAACAGTCTGCTCATGAAATTACGTGCAAGTGGCTGAGCACTCCACAGACACGTGTACCCTTAACGTAGTTCTCGGGGATATTCAGCTGACCCTTTGAATTACAGGCACAACAGAAACAGGAAGTAAGAACGAGAGAAAGTTGTGGTGGAAGAGTACAGCAGGGTTCGCCACCATCCCCTGCTGGAGCCTCGTGGAGCTTTAGGTGTTTTCGCTCAATAAACACTCACAACGCTCGGTCTGGGAATTGAAACCTCGAGTCCGCTGCCCTAACCACTGGGCCATTGTGCCTCCACGCCTGATCATAAGTCACTTAATGACTAAACTACAACAAATTACTTGGACAGTTAAACAAAATAAATGACGCTTTTCTTATGTCTTATTTCCTTTCTATTTATTTGAAGCTGTGACAGCGGAGGAGATTGTGAATGTCTCTGTACAGCCATTGCAAATTTTGTGGAAGAATGCAACAAAAATGGTCACCATGTTAAATGGAGACACCAACATTTGTGTCGTAAGTAACATTACACCTACTTACACTTGTACATACACATGCATCTACACACATAAAAAGTATGTTAGAGTGCTATAGAGGAGACACATGGCTGAAGGAAATAAGAGAAAGGTTGGGATAAGGTACTAGAGGACACTCTCAAGGTACAAGAAGGTGAGGATAAGAGAAATTACAGACTGTGGATCAAGGGGGGGGGGGATGACTGTGTGCAATATTTGATTGGTGCTTTTTACATTCCACTGGCACAGGTGCCAGTTATGCGATACTGGCATTGAACACATTATTGCCTCTGTGAGGCCCAATGTTCAACAGGTGCTTTTTATGTGCCACCAGCATGGGTGCCAGGTACGCGACACTGGCATTGGACACATTGCCTCAACACACATACAGATACATTTACATGCATACACATACATATATGTGTGTTCCACTGCACAAAAAAAATGTAATTTGTAATTAAAACCTGTTTATTCCGTCCTCGTTCTGTATAAATTTATACATATATATATACCGTAAATCCTCGAGTATAATCCGCACTTTTTCCCCAAAATTTAAAGGTCGAAATTTCTAGTGCGTACTATATACGAGGTTAAAAATGAAAAATATTTTCTAAGCAAAATTCTCTAAGTGATAAATATGTAAAGGCAATTTACTTAATATTTATTTTTCACTGACGTTATTACTGTTATTTCTTTATTTTCTGCAAACAAAGAGCACAAAAAAGCTACACGTTTGCATTATGTTATATATACAATAATAATAAAAAACGTTACCGTATATATGTTTACAAACCAAAGATGTTATATAGACCTCCTTGACTCAAGTTAGAGAAGGGGTGCGTATTATACACAAGGTTTAGGTTTTTCAGAGGTACAGCTCCCTAAAAATGCCCTGCGTATTATACTCAAGGGCACACTGTACTCGAGGATTTACGGTATATATATATATATATATATATATATATATATATATATTTATATACAATTGCATAATTTCAGCTATACAGTGTGAAAATGGCTTCAAATACGTTTCTTGTGGTCCTCCTTGCCAAGCAACATGTCGTAACATTGGAGATGAACCAGAAAAGTTTTGTGAGTCAACACATTGTATTGAAGGTTGTTTCTGTCCATCAGGCTATGTCCAAGAAGGTAAGCTACTTCAAGTCTTCACTAACTCCACCCAGATATCACAACGGTGTTTAGACCTCTGTCCTTCTCCTTCACAACAACGATGTCTCTTTTATTTCTGTCACATCAAGTTCTATACGAGTTCCATAGTTTGTGTGTCACATCTCTCCACCAGAACCTGTCTTACGAGTGTATATGTCTTGTACGATGAGGACCAGTTTTTAAGTTGTTGCAATTACTTACCATATTTTAACAACAACAACAACTACTACTACTACTACTACTACTAATAATAATAATAATAGGGGCTGCAATAAGGGTGGAGCACTTGTAGAAAACAGCACTGCTTGGAACCGCTCGAATACTCCGCAAGGTGCTCGAAAAATAAGGGGTGTTACCTTAGTTCACTGGTAGTGAACAGCTGGCAACATAGTACATCTCCAGCGTTAGAAGCTGTGCAAAGATAATAATAATAATAATAATAATAATAATAATTGGAGCATTGGGAGCAGTTTCCAAGGGCTTTGAAAAACATATTTAAAGAATATTGGAGCTTCTGTCAGGTTCGAGGTGATCCAGAAGATGGCATTGTTGGGTACGACTTGCATTCTAAGGAGAGTATTGTCTCTTTGAATCGCAGGAGAAGGGACTACTTGAAACCTTTGGTGATTTGTTATTGCCTGCTTTCAAGTAAAGAATAACTGGTAATTAAGAACTATCCGTGAATCTTTCAGAATAATAACAATAATAATAATAAATACCCTGATGCAGTACTGGGGTTGATGTAATCAATTTACCCCTTCCTATGCAATTGTTGGCATTGTGCCAAAATTTAAAACCAATTAGTTTATTGCTGTAACTCTTGGTTTCTTTTTGGCAATATTTATTTCAACACTAATAATACTAAGATGAGTTGAAGTCAAAGATCTTTCTATCTTCATTATACTACTTTTAGTGACCAGACTATCTCAGTTAACTCAAATGTCTATACCATCACTATCAGTCTCACTCCAAAAGCCTATGCCACCACAATCTCTTCTATTTATGTTATATTAACACTGATACTAGTTCTATATCTACCAAACTAACACCGATACCAGTTCTATTCTTATCAAACTAGCTCTGATTCCATTTCTATTACTTTCATACTAACATTGCCGCTTGTTCTATTTTTGTCATATTAACCCTGATATCTGCTCTTTTCTTGTCATATTAACCCTCATATATGTTCTATATTTGCCATGCTAACTCTAATATTGTATATAATATTACCAGGTAAATCATGCATCCCTGCATCTGAGTGTAAATGTTATGATAATGGCAAGTACTACCCACCTGGAGCAAAAGTCACATCGGAATGTAAAAATTGGTATGGTTTCCATCACATTTTTGTGAAAATTTTTTTCATGCATGACATGTTGTAGATAACAGATGAAACTTAGTGATGTTCATACCTTCTTTAAATGTACTTGCAATATAAGGAGAGAAAAAAAGAATTGTTAAGGGAATAAACTACTCAGAGTTGCCATCCTCATCAAAAAGAATAGTTAAGTTAGTGTAGACATTCTATTTCACTACGTGAACTGGTGTACATTATTGTACTTTAATTATGGGTTCTGTTATCATTACTTAAACAAGTAGAGAGAGATCTGTGTTGTTGAGAAGTTCACAATAGAAACAAAAAAACATTTCTGGAGTTAATGAAAGAATTAAAATAAGTTTTTCCCTTTTGTCTATCAAAAGAGGCTTAACCACTTTCACACATACATATACACATGATGGAGTTTCCACCAATCAAATTCACGCTCAAGGCTTTGGTCAGCCTGAAGCTATAGTAGAAAGCACCTGGCCAAGATGCTGCACTGTGAGACTGAACCCAGAATCATGTGGTTGAGAAGTGAACTCCTTAACCACACAGCTATGCTCGCATCAATTATGTGTAAACAACTACCTCTATATAAAGCATTATATCTTTATAAACCAGCATGTATATATATCCTGGTAGGCCTAAGAACTCGTGGCGTAGATCAACACAAAAGGAACTAGAGAAAGGGGGACATTCATGGCAGAGTATAAGTACAGAAGCGAAAAATTATGCAACATGGAATTCAATTATAAGTGGCCTATACTCCGCGTTGGAGGGTTAAAGGCAAGAAAGAAGAAAGATGTGTATATAGACCATTGTATCTATATAAACTATCATGTGTATATAAAACATCAACTCTACTCAAGCTATGTGCGTTTAATATAAACCATTGCAATCTCCAATTATGTAGCCAGCATGTGTATATAAACTATTATATATAAACTGTATATATTATATATAAACTGTATAACTATTATATATAAACTATTGTATATAAACTGGCTACGACGTTGAGTATTCCAGTTGATCTGATCATTAGAAGAGCCTGCCACTGAAATTAATGTGAAAGTGGCTGAGTACTCCACAGACACACATAACCTTAACATAGTTCTCAGGGTGATTCAGCTTGACAAAGAATGTGACAAGGTTGGTCCTTTTGAAATACAGGTACGATTCCTTTTTATCAGCCGAGTGGACTGGAGCAACATGAGACAAAATATCTTTCACAAGGACACAACACACTGCCAGAAATCGAACTCATGGCCTTATGATCGGGAGTCAAATATCCTAACCATTAAGCCATGTGCCTTCTACGTCTTGAACTATTAATATGTATACATATGGCTGTGTGGCAAGAAGCTTACTTCCCATCCACATTGTTCTTGGTTCAGTCCCACTGCGTGGCACCTTGGGCAAGTGTCTTCTACTACAGCCTCGGGCCGACCAAAGCCTTGTGAGTGGATTTGGTAGGTGGAAACCGAAAGAAGCTCGTCGTGTGTTGTGTATATATATGTATATGTTTGTGTGTCATGTTTGTCCACCCATCATCAGTTGACAACCGATGTTGGTGTGTTTACGTACCTGTAACTTAGTGGTTCGATAAAAGAGACCGATAGAATAAGTGCTAGGCTTACAAAGAATAAGTCCTGGGGGTGGGGGGAGTCGAGTAGTTCGACTAAAGGCGTTGCTCCAACATGGACACAGTCAAATGACCAAAACAAGTAAAATAATAAAAGAATAAACCATTAAAATTCATATAAATCCTTGTAATGTATGATAAGATCCTAAACATTAATTCTGCGTTCGATTCTCTTGTAGTACTTGTTCCAATGGGAAATTCCACTGTCTCATCTCCAATTGTTCAGCAACATGCAAAGCAAACGAAACAAAGTGTCAAAATGGCGACTGTATTGATTCCAAGTACAAATGCGATGGTCGCATGGATTGCAGAGACGGTTCGGATGAACACAACTGCAGTAAGTTCTTGTAAAACTCTTTTGCCACCTTGCCACTTTCACTACAAAGTAAAAATGATTCATTAATCCCTTTTACCTTCTTTAAGTCTATCAGGTGACGTAAAATATTAAATATATATATATATATATATATATCATTTTGTTGTTGGCACTCCGTCGAGGGTTCCAGTTGATCCGATCAACGGAACAGCCTGCTCGTGAAATTAACGTGCAAGTGGCTGAGCACTCCACAGACACGTGTACCCTTAACGTAGTTCTCGGGGATATTCAGCGTGACACAGTGTGACAAGGCTGACCCTTTGAATTACAGGCACAACAGAAACAGGAAGTAAGAGTGAAAGAAAGTGGTGAAAGAGTACAGCAGGGTTCGCCACCATCCCCTGCCGGAGCCTCGTGGAGCTTTAGGTGTTTTCGCTCAATAAACACTCACAATGCCCGGTCTGGGAATCAAAACCGCGATCCTATGACCGCGAGTCCGCTGCCCTAACCACTGGGCCATTGCGCCTCCACTATATATATCAGAGCCATTGATAAAGGGTGGGGTGTCCTGTATGTCATTTTGTTTTACAGGAGTGAACAATGCAGGAACCATCTGTGAAGGAAGAATATTCTTTCTTACTCTAGGCACAAGGCCCGAAAGTTTTGGGGAGAGGACCAGTCGACTAGATCGACCTCAGTACGCAACTGGTACTTAATTTATCGACCCCGAAAGGATGAAAGGCAAAGACGACCTCGGCGGAATTTGAACTCAGAACGTAAAGACAGACGAAATACCGCGAAGCATTTCGCCCGGCGTGTTAACGTTTCTGCCAGCTCATCGCATTCTGTGAAGGAAGAATATTAAAGGTTTCAAATGCGGCGAGCTAGCAGAATCATTAGCATTAAGATAAAAAAAAAAAAGAAAAACTAAAATGTTAAATGCTTTTGTCAACTAAAAGATCAATTTGTTTTGTATTTACAACTTTTAAACAAAATTTCCTTTTAAATTTCAATGCAAATTTTAAAAAGAGTAATTTTTTTCCCCCCAGCATACCAGTGTAAAGGCAACGAATTTGTCTGCGGAAGTGGCAAATGTATCTCTAATGAATTCGTCTGCGATGGGATGTTTGATTGTCTGGACCAAACTGATGAAATGAATTGTCGTAAGTAACAATAGGCTTTTGCTCAGACCCCCCATATTGCCAAGGTTTTATCATATTTACTTCGGCTTTTTTTTTCAATACCAAATTCAAGTCGTCCACATGTCCACACTTATCTGCTGTCTTCTGAAGGCGCAGGGAATGTATATGAGTGGGGCTGCGAGGCAGTTGACTATCTTTCTCTCCTTTAAGAAGTAATAAATATGTTAACTTGATAAAAGAAATCTTTTAAATAAAGTTAAGAAACGTATTACATGGTACAGGTATGGTCGCGTAATCAAGATGCATCTTAGATTATAATTTTGGGTCAAGCAAAGTATCTATGTGCATTTCGTAAGAGAAACAATTGGTGGCGAGGGATTGTGCCACGTACATGATATTTGAGCATACACTTCAGCCCATCCGATCTATAAACACTCGCACACTTTCATCTCTGCATGTACGTGGATAGGACTTTTCACTGCATCCATCGCCATAGAATTTTATAAAATACAAGAAACGAAATATTAGGAAATCTGTACAAGGTTAGTTTTAAATGGCGGAAGCTTGTATAAAACTTTTTCCTCTCTCTCTCTCTCTCTTTCTCTCTCTCTCTTTCTTTCTTTCTTTCTCTCTCTCTCTCTCGATTGTCACAGTAAGTTCCAGTGACAAGCATTGGCAGGCGACTTGTACTCTTTTGATTGCAAGTTTTATGTCAGTCTGTGACTCTTTTGCTCCGGTAAATGGGAGGGTCACTGCTTCCGTAGTCGAATGGAACAAAACCCTGAAGTATCGGGACCTGGCAGTGAACTATCTCTTCTAACCTGTGGCGTTTGAGACGTTTTGAGGGACTGAACCACTAACGGCGAAGTTCTTGCCATCGTTGGCAGCTCGCCTCACCGAGGTGTCAGGTGATGCCCGTGAGGGCGCTTGGCTTTCCCAACGCCTTAGCCTCGCTATCGCCCGCGGTAACATCGCGAGCATGTTGGCTTGTTTCAGAAGGTTCCGTTGAACCTTGTGGTGTGCGACCAGTTGAAGCACTTGGTGCTACATTGATGTTTTTTTCTCCCCTTTTTTTCTTTTTTCCGCTTCTTTTTTTTCTTTTCTTTGCCTTTATTTGTTAAAAACTATATTTGATAAAATAGTGTTATTATTTCCTTTCGAAAACAAATTTACAGAACGATGTGTTTATTTTACGAGCGTGTCTCCTCTCCATACCATATAATTAGATTCGCTTCTCTCTCTGTGAAAAATTAAAATTGTTCATAAGACCCATCAAACACTTCGTGATGTTAGATTTGTAGCGAGATTACAAATTACTTTCCTTAATGGCATCGCGTTTAAATAATGGAAATAGTTGTTGAGAGTGATCTCCCTTTGTACTCTGAAAGTGATCTCCCCTTTACAAAGGCACATGGTGGTAGTGAATTCGATTTTTGTGTTGTGTTCTTGAGCAAGTCACTTTATTTCACGTTGCTCCAGTTCACTCAGCTGTAGTAATGAGTTGTGACGTCACTGGTGCCAAGCTGTATCGGCCTTTGCCTTTCCCTTGGCGTGGAGAGGAGCGGCTGGTTTGCATGGGTGACTGCTGGTCTTCCATAAACAAACTTGCCCGGACTTGTGCCTTGGAGGGTAACATTCTAGGTGCAATCCCATGGTCATTCATGACCGAAGGGATTTTTTACCCCCAACTTTTTTTTATGAAAAAAATTTAAGCCAGGTAATAATTAAGCCGCATCACGAGTTGTTTTTAATGCTTTTACTTTTTATATCTTTTTTCTCTCCGTAATCTTCAGAAATTAAGTGCAGCGGAAATGAATTTGCTTGCGATAGTGGCCGCTGTATTCCTGCTAAATTTTCCTGCGACGGAGAATTCGATTGTGGCCCCGGAGATAGGTCTGATGAAACCAATTGTGCCGGTAAATGTCGTTGCATTATTTATTCTGTTACTATTGTCTTGGATTACAACCATTCTGGTTTTTACCTATTAGTTTTACTTTATTTTATATCTCGGTGAACAATTGCATCGTCGGTTACAAGTTATCACTACACCAAGCTTTGGTTCACACTACATTCCTGGCAGTGTGATTGACAAGAGAATCTCCATAAGAAGCACCCAGTACATTCTGTAAAGTGGTTGGCATTAGGAAGGGCATAGAGCTGTAGAAACAAAACCAAAACAAACTATGGAACTTAGTGCAGCCTCTGGCCTTGTCAGTTCCTGTCAAATTATCCAACCCATGCTAGCATGGAAAACGAATGTGAAATATTGATGATAGTTATATGTGCATGCTTGCATATGCACATACATGCATACATACATTACACACAAACAATATATACCTGTATTTTTGATGAATAATCTTCTTTTTTATTTTCTAGTGATCAAATGTAAAAATCCCAGACATTTCCGATGTGGTTCAGGGAAATGTTTGCCATTACCTGTTCGTTGTGATGGCCACGATGACTGCGGAGATGGAACTGATGAAATTGACTGCAGTACGTTAATATTTCCTATTGATTTCAATTTAAATATCCAAGGTCAAGTGTGCCTTCCATCTTTTCAGTTTCAACCAAAGAAGGTACCATTGAAATATTGGGAGATTTAGCTGAATTTACCCTCTTGCTAATTATATTTCATAATTTCTATTGTCCTGTATCAAGGAATTTTGTCAATCTTAAAAATATTTTGTTGTTACTGTGAGCAATGAGAAGACAACTGGTCTGAAATGTTAACATCTCACAGTCTAGGTAGGTGGCGCTGCAAGCTGATCTAGGTGTATACACACCATTTGTCGACAAGTGAGATATACTCTCCATGACAAAATGCAGTGAGTAGCTTGTTCCCCAGTTCGAATGTGCATCAAGTATATTCAGACCGATAATAACATTGCAATTTTACTTATCACTGCTTAGCATTCTCCCTCTGTAATTTGTTGTTACTGTTGTTGGTTAGTCTTGATTGAGCTGACCTGTGGTTAAAGGGCTCCCAACTCTGGCTACATTGTCTCCTATTGAATCTGTTTTGCAGTTTGTTAATCCTGTAATTCAGAGGAGATTTGGATGATGTTTCTAATAGAAAGCTTGCTCGCTGATTGATTGCTTCATGCTCTTGTTTCAATGGGGCTGGGAACATTCCAAGTTAGTGTTCTCAGAGACATCATCATGCATAGAGCTGACCAGGTCTGCCAGAGCTCTCTCCGTCGCTAGTTGTCCCATGCCAGCGCCTCTGTACCCTCCCAAGGTGACGTTGAGCTCTAGAGATCTTTCCCAATCCCATCCAACCATCTGGTGTAAAACCTTCCATCAGGCTCCTTTCAGCCCACAGCTGCTGCATTGAATGAGAGTAAAGCCATGGTAGTTTGATCTAGCAGGAGATGGAGGACATGTCTGTACCACATGTGATAGACAGCTGTGTGGTGGGAGGCTGTGTAGGCACTGATGTATTCTTTGTTGGAATCATGGTAGTAGAATAGGTGACTGTATAGCAAGCTGGAGCCACTCTTAGAAATTCTTGTGTGCAACAGTGCTGGATTAGCAACATCTGTAGAGCAGTGGGCAAAATAACATGCAATATTTAGTTTTGTCCTTCGATTTACTGGTGCTCCAGTATGGCTGCAATTGGAATAAAGTACAAAGAGATGTTGAACATGATGGTGACATTGGAATGAGCTGGATGGAAATGAATCACTTTTACATCGTTAAGCTAATGAGAAGGTGATTACATAGTTATTCAATTGCTGAGACATGACAAAACAAATGTTTTTCATATTACAGCCTAATATCTTATAAAAAGGAAGGACAAAGGTAGATATTGCGGTGCAAATTACAGGGTGTCCACAAAGTCTGGGTACACAGGGATTAACACATACTTTAAGAAATTATTATTTCTTATATTTAATTGTTTATGTTATGATTTTATTTACTCCATGTAGCCAGACTTTGTGGACACCCTGTATAGAAAGGGAACACTTGCAATTAAACATCTACTGGGTCTGTGCTGATATGGGGGTGTAGGGGTGGGCTAAACAGTAGCAATAACAATTAACAATTACATGAGGAATTAAAAAGCTTACATATAATATCTCTTGTACCTTGGCAGATTGCACGTGTTCAAACGAAGAGTTCACCTGTAAATCTTGTGATTGTATCCCTGCACAGAAGTTGTGTGATGGTGTCCCTGACTGCCCTCATGAGGATGATGAAATATGCCGTAAGTGTTTTCCTTTCTTCATCTTCTTCTCATTCTTCTTCTGTTCATTCTTCTCCTCCTCCTCCTCTCTCCTCCACCTTGCTCTGTACTTGTAGCTCAACCACCAACAACTTTCTCATATTAATATCCCACTTTTGCACAATCGACAGACATGCTCTCCTCCCACACAGTAAGTAGTTTCCTTAACTTTTTTATCAGCAATGTATATATAGCCATGAAGAAGGAGCTTTCTGCAATAACGTGCTGTTTTAGTGAATTCTATGATCAAACTGGGGATAAAATGATTTACTTTAAAAAAAAAAATGTAATTAAACAGTAAACTATTTTTGACCTTGTTAAATCTTAAGTGCCTAATTGGTCAATTGGTCATTAAACTATGTATATAGGAATGTCTTTTTTTATTATTGTCTCTGTTCGGCTTTATGTCCATTCTGTATTGTGTCCATTTGACTTCTTGGCTTTGGCTTCTTTGTCCTTCAGCCAAAGTGCATTCAACATCCTGTCCACACACAATATCCAGATGTCTTGGTTTTCTATTGTTCATCCTTGTTTTCAAGCAATAATCCTGTTTTATTAATTAATTTTACTTTAATTTCCACCCTAAATCTCCATAAATATTTTGCAGTTTTTTTTTTTTTTATGTACGTGGTTTTTAAAACTCTTTCTAGCCTTTTGGAAGTACATCTTTGATTTAAAACTTTTGTTTTCATTAAAGTATTTTGAAAATCTTCACTTGAGCCCAATTTTAATGATGCATGTAGCTTGCAAAGACTTATTGGAGCAAGCGAAATCAGGATGGCACCTGTGCCCAGCGTTGCCTTTCTGGCACTTGTGCCCATGACATGTGTAAGGATTTTCGAGCGAGGTCGTTGCCAGTGCCCCTGGACTGGCTCTTGTGCGGGTGGCACATAAAATACTCCATTTTGAGCGTGGCCGTTGCCAGTACCGCCTGACTGGCCTTTGTGCTGGTGGCACATAAAAGCACCCACTACACTCTCGGAGTGGTTGGCGTTAGGAAGGGCATCCAGCTGTAGAAACTCTGCCAAATCAGATTGGAGCCTGGTGTAGCCATCTGGTCTCACTAGTCCTCAGTCAAACCGTCCAACTCATGCTAGCATGGAAAGCGGACGTTAAATGATGATGATGATGATGTAGTTAATCAGGATTTGAACTTTGTATGGTTGGATTCAAAGCCATAGTAGCCTGGCCAACAATTCCTTGATACCATTAACCAACTAATAATCCAATGGTATTCACCAATAATTTCATAAACGTTTGTGTTGTTGTCTTGTCAGAATTTCATATTCTGTAGTTACCTTTTAATTGTTTCAGTCATGAGATGGTGGCCATGCTGGGGTACTGCCTTGACCCCCAGTACTTATTTTATCTTTTAAGGCTAATACTTATTTTGTTGGTCTCTTTTGCTGAACTGCTAAGTTACGAGGGCATAAACACACCAATACCTGTTGTCAAGCAGTGGTGGGGAACAAACACAGACACAAAGACACATGCACATATATCATCATCATCATCACTACCATCATCATCATCATCATCATCATCATCATCCTCCTCATCATTTAACGTCTGTTTTCCATGGGTTACGACAGGCTTCTTTTCAGTTTCCGTTTACCAAATCCACTCACAAGGCTTTGGTTGGCCCAAGGCCATAGTAGAAGACATTTGCCCAAATAAAAAAGTAAAAGATATTGTAAACTATCTTATAAAGTTCATTCTTTCTTTTGCCAGGCTGCAAACCTGGAGAGTTCACCTGTTCCAATGGGGAATGCATTGACAATGAAAAGGTATGCGATGGGGAATCAGACTGCAATGACACTCTTGATGAACAGATATGTCGAACAAACAGTGAGTTGATATTTATTTTTTATGACTCTTGATGTCAAAGTATGAATTAAATGCTAAAACTTAAAAGCAATACATATCCAGTATTTTAAGCACTAATTTGAGAAGGAAAAGATTTGTGTGGTTTGCCTATCCACCATGCATTCATACCATGTAGTTCTGGGTTCACTACATCAATGGCTTTTTCCTGTTCCCATGCGAATATTTGTCCCTTAGCACTGAACATATTTACCAGTTCTACCCTCATCCCACCAAATATTGTCAGTGTTATTTCTGTGGCTTATATAACCAATCAGGGGCAAGCTGATGGAAATAGCCAATCAGAGGCAAGCTGAAATAACCAATCAGAGCAAAGAACTCCCAGCCTTACCAGCTCATGTCAAGCTGTCCAACTCATGCCAGCATAGAAAAACAGACATTAAATGATGATGATGATATAAAGTGAAATATTTACATGCAAATTTTCCAGCTTTAAAAGAAAAATCTCTTCTTTTTGTTATGGAGATGTACTTGCATAGCAAGTGACCTGATCTGAGATCGTGTGCTGGAATGAAAACAATTGCAGCATGGAAGGTGTTTATAAGCCATTTAAGAAACACACAAAAACCATTAGATTCACTTCAACATTTAAAGTTAATTTTCCAAAATATTTTCATCGCTTTAAGCCCACGACCTGTTCACTGACAAAATTCCGATTCATATATATATATATATATCTATATATATATATACAATTGCAGCATGGAAGGTGTTTATAAGTCTTTTAAAAACACACAAAAACCGTTAGATTCACTTCAACATTTAAATTTAATTTTCCAAAATATTTTCATCGCTTTGAGACTGCGACCTGTTCACTGACAAAATTCCATCACGTTTTTTGTGTGTTTCTTAAATGGCTTATAAACACTTTCCACGCTGCAATTGTCTTCTTTTTGTTGTTAATGTATAATGTTATGTCCCCTCGTTGTCATCTGTTTGTACTTAAACACTGTTTTAACACTCCGTTCTATTACAGAGACTACACCTTATCCTTCTGAATACACTTCGCGTAAGTATCCTTTCCTCCTCCCCCTCTATTTTTTTGTGATTTATTTCATGTTTACTTATTTACTAAGGCTGAAAGCATCTGTTATTGCTTTAATATTTATTGATCTCTAACTGGCACCAGGCCATGTATTAAGAACAGGAGGTCATATAAATGACCTCAGTATTTGGCCTGGTCTTCATTTGATCCCCAGCTGAAGGGAAATAAAAAAAAGCAAAGAAATGCCACAAAAGTTACAGGGTGGACCAAAAAGGCACTCACCAAGATTAAAACTCAATGGAATTGCCAAAGATATGCTTCAGTTTTTCTAGAATTGAATGAAATAAAATGAAATACTGATGAATACAAACATACTTCTGCATGATGAACAAAATTGATAATAATAATAATAATAATAATAATGATGATGATGATGATGATGATAATAATAATAATAATGGTTTCAAATTTTAGCACATGGTCAGCAAGTTTAGGGTGGGGAAAGTCAATTACACTGACCCCAGTGTGTAACTGGTACTTATTTCCTCGACCCCAAAACAATGAAAGGCAAAGTTGACTTCAGTGGAATTTGAACTCAGAATGTAAAGATGGACAAAATGCCACTAAGCAGAGGATGAGGGCTAGGGTTAGGGTTAGTCAACCTCAGTGGAATTTGAACTCAGAATTTAAGGGCAGATGAAATTCCACTAAGCATTTTGTCTGGTGTGCTAATGATTCTGCCAGCTCACTGCCTCTCACGTAATATCAATAAAATGTCAAATGTTTTGGTGCTTGACTTCTGGCCCACCCTGTAGTTTTGTTCAATGTTCTGTTCATTCACTCTGACATCGTCTTTCCTACCTACAGAATGATAAACACTTTCTTTCCCTTGTATTTCTTGTTGTTGAATAGGAGTGATTGATCGTCTGGCTGTGTTTTTAAAGTTTAGCATGTTTTAATGGCTGTAGTTTGTCTGCTGTTAGGACTTGAAATACAGGTAAAAAGTACATAATAACGACTATGCAATGTTCCGCAAGACTTTGTGTGATTGTATCCAGAACATATTTTGTATATCCCATGCATTTGAAGACATTTATATCAATATTTACTTACATAAATATATTTTTTTAATTACAAGTGGGTTGAAAGTTTATTAGTTTAAATGTTGTTTTTGCAGCCAGAAAAATAGAAGGAACCACTCTATTGCCTTTGATAACAGAAATATTCGGAACAGAACAGCCTACAGGTAGCTTAACCTATGAAGTATTCCTTTTATTTTTCAAATTATTTCTTCTTGAGAATAAAAAATAATATCGTTTATTAATTAAAAATTAGAAACAAGCAACAGGTCCGTTGATAAGGTTTGCTCACCTGTTTAACATTTGCCTGGTAGTCTCACGTCATGGATTATGACACTACAGAGGGCCTGTCGCTCCATATTTGCTTCTAATGATATTTTAATATTTTATATATATTAAAACATGAATAGCAGAAAAGCTAATAACACTGATGTCAGTTATATCGATGTTCAGAGAAATGTAATGACAGGCAGAGTATAAAGAAAATGAACAAGCAATATATACAGATATGTGGTGTGTGTCATGTTTATTGGCTTAGTGGTCTTTTCTGCTTCAGTTTGATTCTTGTAATAATCTAATATGAAGGTGCATGGCCTAGTGGTTAGGCTGTTGCACTTACGATCGCTAGATCGTTGGTTTGATTCCCTGGTTGGGTAACATGTTGTGTTCTTGAGTAAAACACTTTATTTCACATTGCTTCAGTCCACCCAGCTGGCAAAAATGACTAGTACCAGTAATTCAAAGGGCCAGCCTTGTCACATTCTGTGACTCACTGAATCTCCTTGAGAACTACATTAAGGGAATGCGCTCTATGGATTACTCAGCCACTTGTATGTTAATTCCACAAGCAGGATGTTCCATTGATCAGATCAACTGGACCCCTCATTGTCATAACCGATGGAGTGTCAGTTAGTTAATGCTATAAATTTCATATCTTATGATATATCGCCATCATTGGACACCTATTTTCCTTACACACATTACATATGAAGATTATGTATTAAAATCAATAATGGATTAATTATCCTCACTACTCTCAACACCACCACCACCATTACTGATCATCTTCGCATCATCACCCTCCTTTTTGAATTCGTTATATTCCTTCATTGTATAATGAATATATATATATAAATGTTATATAAAATAAATAAATAAATAAACAAAGCAACAACTAGACACCACATGATATATCATATATTGCTATATTTAGCTGATGAAATGTCATTAGAATCAATATTGACTCCCATAATTATGATTTCAGTATAATTCCAATAATATACCAGTTTTGATATTTATCTATTTTATATCTTCTCTCACATAAAAGAACAGAATACATTGCAAAAAAAATCATACAAGATGAATGTAACGATATTAAACCATGGTTTATCCATCTTTCTTAATCATTTAACTTCTATTTTCCTTGCTGTCATGGATTATTCAACATGTATATTTGGTGAGGATTCCTAGGCATGCAAAGGCTACAGTAAAACTTTGTCATACAAAATCCAACTAAAATTGTTACTGCAATGATTTATTAAAAAAGTTAATGATATGATATATCAACTCTTGTTATGTAAACTGATGTTTCCATGTTCTATAGAAACGATTTCATACTTGTACATTGGTGATATATTTATGAATTTACTGATATATGTTTTATGCTTGTTCTTTAATCTGGCTGTTGATATTTTGGTAATGTCTTCTAAAATTGATAATCTCGAAAATTGTCTCTTGCTGCCAGAAAGCCTTCAAGCAACAGAAATAACAACAAAAATACCGACAATTATGGGAACAACACCAGTTGCATCAACTGCACCAGTTATATCAACAACATGGCAAACCATTTCAACAGAGACACCAGTTATGTGGACGACAGAAGGGAAGACTTGTGTTGATATCAATGGTCTGTCAAGCACAACTTATATCAAAGACGAGTGGATACAAACTACAGACAATACCGTTCCAGGATACCGTTTAAGACCACTTGATGCACAAGGCAGACATGGAGAGGAAGTGTTTGAGAGTTCGGCTGCACTTGTTGTGATTACTGTCCAACTGAGTGAGAATTATGATGTGTCTTTGGGCAGTTTAAAGCTAATTGTTCACAAAAATATTAAAAGCTTTATGATAAAGTACAGCAAAGTAGGAGCAGATCATTATAAGCCATTTGGAAAGGTAGTTACTGAGTAATATAATTGTTGTCTTTTATAAAACTTCATTTTACAAATAATTAACAAAGTTTTTAGAATATTTCAAATATAAATGGAATTCTTTCATGAAATCAAAAAGAATTCTACAACTTGTAACGTTGCTGATTTGTCAGTATTGAATTCAACATCAATCACTGGTCAAAATGAAATCTCATTTCTGTTTGTAGAGACCTGTGTCATCGTTTGATAGAATCAGTATATGAATGGTAAAATGACCTATTGACAGAATCGGTAGAACATTGGAGAAATGTTTGAATTCTGAGTTCATATGCTGGAGAAAACGTTAATGTTTTACCTATCCAGGGTCAATGAACTGTCTACCATTCATGTAAAACGCTTAAATTTCCTGCTTTTTCTCTCTCTCTCTCTCCATCAGTCGACTTCTAATTTGAAAAGATTGTGGCTGAATAAAACCAGTGTCCTTTACTCCTTACAAATGTGGAAAGGGATAAAATGTAGTGTCTAATAACCTCTTCATATTTCACCTGCCACAGGAGGCGCAATGGCCCAGTGGTTAGGGCAGCGGATTCGCGGTCATAGGATCGCGGTTTCGATTCCCAGACCGGGTGTTGTGAGTGTTTATTGAGCGAAAACACCTAAAAGCTCCACGAGGCTCCGGCAGGGGATGGTGGCGAACCCTGCTGTACTCTTTCACCACAACTTTCTCTCACTCTTACTTCCTGTTTCTGTTGTGCCTGTAATTCAAAGGGTCAGCCTTGTCACACTGTGTCACGCTGAATATCCCCGAGAACTACGTTAAGGGTACACGTGTCTGTGGAGTGCTCAACCACATGTATGTTAATTTCACGAGCAGGCTGTTCCGTTGATCAACTGGAACCCTCGACGTCATAATCGACGGAGTGCCAACAACAACAATTTCACCTGCCACAAATTCTGGTCAAAGAAACCAGTAAATGTTCTGGAATCTGATATTTTGAGATACTGTATAATACAGAGAAGATAAAACGAAATCTCCTGCTATTTGTCTGTCTATCTCACTCCCTGTCTGTCTATATACATACATACATACACACACACACATATCGTGCATAAACATTTCAATGAATATTTGTAATTACTACAATATCCTTTTCCTTTCATCAAAGATTTATGATTTAATTTAAATCTTGGTCATGTTTCAAGGAGAGTACATAAAGGAGTCAGTTTCATAAAATTTGATGCTATTTTGAATACATATCATCAAAGATATACCATGTTGGATAGAACTGGCACCAAATTTCACATCACAGTAACGATTTAGGAATAAAGGACATGTCTTCATAATATTTCTGAGATTCATTTATTTGTGATTTAAGATTTCATCTTATTACAAGATTTAGGGAAATGATTCTTTGACTGAACTCTTTGATTCCAGAATGTTTGATGAGATTTTTGATATTTTCAGCAATTTTCTGCTACTGATTCTGTATATTTCCCAACTGGTTTCCAAGCCCATCGCATACAAATATTTATAATTGATACATTTGACGTTAGTAAAAGTGTGAAAATCTTATTGGATATCCACGGCTGTTTTGAACCAGTGTTTCGTAAGTAACAACTAAAAGAGAAGCTGTTTATTCACACAAGTCTGTGTTGTCGTCATCACCTTTGTTACCAAACGTTCACTGTCTGTGATTCTGTGTTTTGCTCTGGTTTCTTCTTCAGTTCGTCTTTGTCTATATTACTTTGCATTTGTCATATGTTCTGGAAAATATAGTAAATATTTGTTAGTTTCATGTTTTTTGTAATTGATATCTAAAGAAATTATGTTGTTTGTTGTTGATTGTTTTGTTTAAAGGAATTTAAGGCACAAAAATGTAAGGGAGATGGAGTAGTTTTAAGGTTAATGAATTTCATTGTAAAAGAGTTAAAAATCCTCAACATATTTAAGGTTAATCAGTTCTGCTTTACATAAATAACTGAGAAAGAAAAGCAAACTTTAAGTAGATTTCTTAATGAGAGATGGATAGACATTTTCCAATTTTAAAAAGAATAACATGTAGTATTTCAGATGAAAACTATTCATACTCAAAATTGTAATTTTTCAAACAATTCTATTTTTGGTATGTTCCATTATTTTATGTTCCCATCATTACCATTATCTGACTTTCTCTCTAAAATATTTGAAAGTAACATCATGGCTTTTCGCTAAATTTTGGCATAAAAATATTGATTTTAACAGAATTTATTATTTTGAATTGAACAATGTATAATCTTTCATATCTAAATTCACTACTTAAAGATTTCTAACAAACCATATTAGTATAATATCTACCACATTTTCTTGTGTTTGTTACTATATTCTGATGCCTAGGCCAAATTATCTTTATATATAATAATATAATTATCATAGACATCAATGTGAATATTGACCCAGCATTTAATAATGGTGTTGTAATGGTTGTTGTTGCTGTCTTTTTTTCCAGTCATTATTCCAGAATATGTTGATATTATGTCCAGTGTCATGTCGTATCTATTCAGTTATATTTTAAAAATTTCTTTTGTGGTTTTCAAGTTTTTGTCATTTTACCTATTCCTATTTCCCCTGAAGTAAAGTTCTTCTTTACTGATTTTCTTGTGAGGGTTTGTGATGAAGACTGCAACTGTTTATGTTGAATATAGTGTATATTATATAGTGTATATTATATATGAAATTATTAATAAATCATAATTGTATAGAAAAGCAAAACAATTTGGTCATAGAAAACAGTGTTTCTGAACTGGAATTTATGTGAGATTTTTTTAGGAGTCCATGCAAGGAAAATGGTAAATTGGGTATACACAGTTGTATATTAAGGGTCTGTGAAAATTGTTTGCTGTAGATGTGTTTATTACAAGAAACGGTTATGCTTCTTTCCCTCATTGTTTTACATGGTTCAAACTATACAAGTTAATGTGTGAAATAAATGAAACAGGAATTTTTAAAGAAGAATCTGTACAACTAGTTTTTGAACACAAATGAGTATAAGGGTCCAGCAGAGTACAATATTAATGAAAGGGGTCCATAGATGAAAAATGGTTGAGATCCACTGATATAGAGCAGGGGTTTTCAAACTGTGGTCCGCAAGGACAATGCAGGGGGTCCGTGAACAGCAAATACTTTTTATGGGCAATTTGATTTTATATATGTTTTTTAATCGAAATCTTTTAATTGACAATAAACCTATTTTGTTAAATACTGTTAAATAAATAAATGTAAAAATATATGTTATTTTAAGCAAATATTTATGTGTAAGTTTCATAAGCGTTTATAAGGGAGTCCCTAAGGTAAAGCCTGAAATATAAAGGGGTCCATAAGTCAAAAAGTTTGAAAACCCCTGATATAGAGTATCAACAGTGAAATCCCTTGCTGCCAACACTGAAAGATGATCATTGATCCAGCGGACCCCATCAGTGTTTGAGTCATTGAGGTCTTGAATGTCTCCATCTGATTGGTTTGTACTACATCAGGATAGGATATTCTCCACAGAATCTTCCCCCCCACGTTTTTCATCTTGTGCCAGTTGAGGGACTCTTGTTTTGTGATGTGAAGCCTTACCAGGGCCTTCTGTCTCACGTACCATTTTGTCCTGTTAGAGATGAAGCCCCTAATACATTTAATAAAGCAGTAGAGATTAACCCTCAGGAGAATGACCGTTTGTCTCATATAAATCTGGGGTCATTGTAAGGTATAATGTCCATGGTAAGTCAAAAGCCCAGAGGGACCTTTGACATCGATATAGTCCTCAGTGGTAAGAGTAACCACATGCTGGCTCATCTTGCGACCATTGGGGAACTATTTTATGATGTCTTCTATAAGTAAAAACTACTTAATACTTTGCTGTCAATGGCCATGAGAGACATTTCAAACCTCATTTATTCATTATTTATTGAAGGTTTTAAAGATGTAAATATATTTGAAAACTTCAACAATGTAACAGAAGCATAATAATGTATTGAGAAATCAGCATTATTTACATTTATTGCTGTCTGTTGGGTAATATTAAATTTTTGATGCTGGTTCAATAGTGAGGTGTATATATCTTCGTGTCTGATGTATTTACTGCTGATTGACAATTTGGGGTTTTGCAGTTCTACAGAACATCAATATTATGTAAATCTTTATTTGACATTAATAGAATAGAGGGACATTAATAAATTTATTGGTAACAGTTTCATGTTTGTTGCTTGGTGTGGTTGATGTTGCTATTTTGGTAATGTCTTCTAATATTGATAATCTTGAAAATTGTCTCTTGCCACTAGAACTCCCACCAACAGGAATGACACCAATAACAACAACACCATCAACAACAGCAACAATACCAATTACATTAACAGCAACACCAATTGCATCAACAACAGAAGGGAAGACTTGTGTTGATATCAATGGTCTGTCAAGCACAATTTATATCAAAGACGAGTGGATACAAACTACAGACAATACCGTTCCAGGATACCGTTTAAGACCACTTGGTGCACAAGGCAGACACGGAGAGGAAGTGTTTGAGAGTTCGGCTGCACTTGTTGTGATTACTGTCCAACTGAGTGAGAATTATGATGTGTCTTTGGGCAGTTTAAAGCTAATTGTTCACAAAAATATTAAAAGCTTTATGATAATGTACAGCAAAGTAGAAGCAGATCATTATAAGACATTTGGAAAGGTAGTTACTGAGTGATATAATTATTGCATTTTATGTAACACATAACTAGCAAAGTTTAATGGCTATTTTGTCTTAGAAATTTTCAAATGTAAAAGGAATTATTTCATGAAATTGAAAGGAATTCTACAACTTGTAACATTACTGATTTGTTAATATTGAATTCAATATCAGTCATCGGTCAAAATGACAATCTCATTTCTGTTTATAGAGACATGTGTCATTGTTTGATAGAATCAGCATATGGATGGTAAGATGACATATAGATAGAATCGGTAGAGCATTGGAGAAATATTTTAATTCTGAGTTAAAATGCTGAGTAATACGTTTTAATCCATCCAGGGTCAATGCACTTTCTACCATTCATACACAAGGCTTAAATTTTATTCTGCACTCTCTCTCTCTCTCGCTCTCTCTCTCTCGCTCTCTCTCTCTCGCTCTCTCTCTCTCGCTCTCTCTCTCTCTCTCTCTCGCTCTCTCTCTCTCTCTCTCTTTCTATCTCTCTCTCTCTCTCTTTCTATCTCTCTCCCTCTCACAGACACAGATCATCAGTCATCTAATGTGAAACGATTGTGACTGACTAAAAACGGTATCTTTTACGCTTTACAAATGAAAAAGGAAGAAAAAATGCTGTGTCTGATAACCTCGTCATATTTCACTTGATACAAATTCTGGCCAAAGAAATGACTAAGCATTGTTGGCTTGGATAAAGTGATATGCTGTATAACACAGAGAGGTTAAAAGGAAATAAACTGCTATCTATCTATCTATCTATCTATCTATCTATCTATCTATCTATCTATCTATCTATCTATCTATTTACTTGCTTACCTCACTCTCTGCATGTCTATATACACACACATATATTACATATATCACATGTAGTATTCAATGAATATTCATAATTACTGCAATTTCCTTTTCCTTTCATTAAAGATTTATGATTTAATTAAAATCTTGAGCTGATGATTTACAGAGTTAACATGAAGGATTCTGTTTCATGAAATTTGATTCTACTCACAGAAAATATCATCAACAATACATTATGTTGGATAGAATTGGCAAGGAATAAATGACATGTCTTCATAATATTTCTGTGATTCATCTATTAGTGATTTAAGATTTCCTCTTTTTGTGAAACTTAGTGAAATGATTCTCTGACTGAACTCTTCGATTCCAGAATGTTTGATGAGATTTTTGATATTTTCAGCAATTTTCTGCTACTGATTCTGTATATTTCCCAACTGGTTTCCAAGCCCATCGCATACAAATATTTATAACTGATAGATTTGATGCTAGTGAAAGTGTGAAAATCTTATTGGATATCCGCGGCTGTTTTGAACCAGTGTTTCGTAAGTAACAACTAAAAGAGAAGCTGTTTATTCACACAAGTCTGTGTTGTCGTCATCACCTTTGTTACCAAACGTTCACTGTCTGTGATTCTGTGATTTGCTCTGGTTTCTTCTTCAGTTCGTCTTTGTCTATATTACTTTGCATTTGTCATATGTTCTGGAAAATATAGTAAATATTTGTTAGTTTCATGTTTTTTGTAATTGATATCTAAAGAAATTATGTTGTTTGTTGTTGATTGTTTTGTTTAAAGGAATTTAAGACACAAAAATGTAAGGGAGATGGAATAATTTTAAGGTTAATGAATTTTGTTGAAAAAGAGTTAAAAATCCTCAACAGATTCAAGGTTTATCAGTTCTGCTTTACATAATAACCAAGAGAGGAAAGCAAACTTTAAGTATATTTCTTAATGACAGATTAATGGACATTTTCCAATTTTAAAGATAATAGCATGAAATATTTCAGATGATAACTCGATTTATACCAAAAATTTTAGACTTTTCAAACAATTCTATTTCCAATATGTTCTGTTACTTTGTGTTTCCATCATTACCATAATCCGACTTCCTCAATAAAATATTCGAAAGTAACATCATTGCCTCTTGCTACATTTGAAGTTAAACTATTGATTTTAACAGGGTTTATTGTTTAAAGAGAACAATACATATTTTCACTCATAAATATATAAAAATTTCTAATAAGCCATATTAGTATAATATCTGTATAATATTAGTATGATATCTGTATAATATTAGTGTAATATCTGTATAATATTAGTGTAATATCTGTATAATATTAGTGTAATATCTGTATAATATTAGTATAATATCTGTATAATATTAGTATGATATCTGTATAATATTAGTATAATATCTGTATAATATTAGTGTAATATCTGTATAATATTAGTATAATATCTGTATAATATTAGTATAATATTAGTATAATATCTGTATAATATTAGTGTAATATCTGTATAATATTAGTATAATATCTGTATAATATTAGTATAATATCTGCAGGGTTTTCCCATGTCTATTAGATTTCTGAAGTTTGGACCTGATTAGATATGATAATATCTCTCCTGTAATAATAAGTTAAATTAGAGACATTATTGTGAATACTGCCACCATTTCATAATGATGTTGTACTGGTTGTTGTTGCTGTCTTCTGTTTCATTCATTATT